>NW_021963433.1:0-98207 GCF_901765095.1 Microcaecilia unicolor | reverse complement strand
AAGCAGTGGGCAAAATTGAAAGGCTTTAGAGGCAACTAAACTTTTTGTTAGAAAAGTAAATAAAAGTAAGAGGAAAAGAACTGCTTTGGTTCTCACACATAGGTAAAAAAAAGGTAAGAAAAGAGAGGTTAACTTTCATAAACAACTAGAGATCGCAGAAAGAGGAAGACAGGAAAAGCTAAGAGAATATCTGGAAAAGCTAAGAGAAGCTAGTAAAGTAGTCAAGAAAGCAAAGATGCAAATGGAAGGAAAAAATAGCCAATACAGTTAAATGAGGGGTGGGGGGGACAAGGATGGGGTTTTTTTTTTGTTTGTTTTTTTTAGATATGTTAGTGATAGGAGGAAGTGCAAAATGACATTGTGAGACTCAAGGATGAAGGGAAGGAATATGCAGAAATTATTGAGGATAAGCAAAATTGCTTAACAAATATTTCTGTTCTATGTTCACAAATGAAGGACTGGGAATACGGAGTAAGCCAAAGACAAACAGGAATGGAAGTGAGGCAGATGAATGATTTTCAGAAGACTGTGTTCATAAAGCTGGCTAAACTAAAGATAGGTAAAGTGATGGGGCCAGAGGGGAATACATCCAAGGGTACTGAGTAACTTAGGAACGTTATGACGGCTCCACTGGGTGGCCTTTTCAATGCTTCTTTAGAGTCAGAATTGGCCCTGGAGGGCTGGAGAAAGGTGGATGTGGTCCTTCTCCAGAAAAGTAGGAGGTGGTGGTTGGGAACCACTAGAAAGTTAATCTGATTTCTGTGGTGAGTGAATTAATGGAAACACTTCTAAAACAGAGGATAGCGTAGTTTCTGGAATCCAATGGATTGTAGCACCCAAGGCAACAGGATTTTACAACAGGTAGGTCTTGTCAAACTGGGGGGACCAGAGAGTTGGATTGGGAAGTGAACTAGATGAACTGTACTTAGACTTTGACACAGATTCATATAAGAAACTTACAGTCACTTTAGGCCCACATAAGGGCCTAGTGGTTAGGGTGGTGGACTTTGGTCCTGGGGAACTGAGGAAATGAGTTTGATTCCCACTTCAGGCACAGGCAGCTCCTTGTGACTCTGGGCATGTCACTTAACCCTCCATTGCCCCATGTAAGCCGCATTGAGCCTGCCTTGAGTGGAAAGCGCGGGGTACAAATGTAACAAAATAAATAGATACTATTGGAGATTCTACATGGAATGTTGCTACTATTGGAGATTCTACATGGAATGTTGCTACTATTAGAGATTCTACATGGAATGTGCTATTCCAATAGCAACATTCCTGTGGAAGGCCGCGCAGGCTTCTGTTTCTGTGAGTCTGACGTCCGCACGTCAGACTCACAGAAGCAGAAGCCTGCGCGGCCACATTGGTGATCTACAAGGGCCGACTTCTACATGGAATGTTGCTAGTGGAATAGCAACATTCCATGTAGATCTCAAATAGTAGCAACAGTGGAGGAGTGGCCTAGTGGTTAGGGTGGTGGACTTTGGTCCTGGGAACTGAGGAACAGAGTCGATTCCCACTTCATGGCACAGGCAGCTCCTTGTGACTCTGGGCAGTCACTTAATCCTCCATTGCCCCATGTAAGCCGCATTGAGCCTGCCAATGAGTGGGAAAGCGCAGGTACAAATGTAACAAAAATAAAATAGATACTATTGGAGAAGTTCTACATGGTATGTTGCTACTATGGAGATTCTACATGGAATTTGCTATTCCACTAGCAACATTCCATGTAGAATCTCAAATAGTAGCAGCAGTGGAGGAGTGGCCTAGTGGTTAGGGTGGGTGGACTTGGTCCTGAGGAACTGAGTTCGATTCCCACTTCAGGCACAGGCAGCTCCTTGTGACTCTGGGCAAGTCACTTACTCTCCATGCCCATGTAAGCCGCATTGAGCCTGCCATGAGTGGGACAGCGTGGAGTACAAATGCAACAAGAAAAATACTCAGTTATTGGATTAGAAACTAGTTGCTTAGAAGGTGACTAAGGGTTATGGTAAATAAAGTTCACTCTGGGGAAAAGATGCTACCAGTGGTGTGCCACAGGGATTGGTTTTAGTCCAATTCTTTTCTACATTTTTGTATGCAATATTGCGGAAAGGCTGGTTAGTAAGTTTGCCTCATTGTGGATGGTATTTAAATACACAAAGGACAGATGAAGCAGAGGAGCAGCTTAATGGCTGAGAATCACCAGACCACTGAATGTGTAACGATTTGCAACACTGCCTGACTACTTTCCTTCATCCCTCCCTTCTCAGTTACTTACATTAAACCAGTGGCGTAGCCACAGGTGGGCCTGGGTGGGGCCTGGGCCCACTCACTTAGGGCTCAGGCCCACCCAACAGTAGCTCATGTTTAGTCTCTTCAGTATCTTCTCGAAGGGTACCAAGAATCGAGAGGTGTCAGAGGAGACGACGGAGTTAATGCGTGGCAGAACTTCATCTTCAGAAGCCTATCAGAAAATCCGCACTGACGTTGTCTACTCCGGCTACATGACTTGCCAAGAGACTCTGAGATCCCAAGCTCTGTCAGCTGAAGACTCCCTGATAGTAACAAAATTCCACTCTCCACAATACCGGCACCTGCGCATGCTCAGTTTTCAGCGCATGCCTGCTGCAGACTGCCAAGGTGGAAAGAAGCATTTTCCTGCCAGCTGAGATATTTTTTTGGTGGTGGTGGTGGTGGTAGTAGGTGTGGGTGGGGGGGGGGGGGGGGAGAACATTGATGTCCACCCACTTCTTACCTAGGCCCACCAAATTCTGTTGTCTGGCTACGCCCCTGCATTTATTACCTTTTAAAAAAACGTATAAAGCAGCACGGAAAGTAAGAGCAGATCCCTAGTGCAGGGGACTGTAGAGAGAAATTACTTCTCTTTGCTCTGAATGCTCTCACACCCCTCTTTGCTCAGGTAGGAAAGCAGGTGACCAAGCGTAATGTGAGAGCAGTAAATCCCAGGGCCGTGCCGATGCGGTAAGCGGGGTAAGCACCGCAGGAGGGCGGCCACCTCTGGAGGGGCGCCACCGCCGGTGTGCTTACCCCTCGCCCCCGCCGAGGCCTTTAATCTTTTACTTGCGTCGCAGCAGCGTCTGTGAAAGCGGAGTGCTGCCGACATCTCCCTTCCCTTCGGGCTGTTGGTTCCCTCAGTGTCCCGCCTTCTTCTGACATCAGAAGAAGGCGGGACACTGAGGGAACCAACAGCGCGAAGGGAAGGGAGACGTCGGCAGCGCTCCGCTTTCACAGACGCTGCTGCGACTGCAAGTAAAAGATTTACAAGGCCCCCCAGGGCGCGCCACGATCATCTTCACGGGGGGGGAGGGGCACGCGCCAACTGTTCATCTGCTGGCGGGGGGGCGGCACAGACCCTGGCACGGGCCTGAGTAATCCCATGCAGCACTTGAGAACAGGAAGCAATTTCCATTCTATTGATCCTCTCTGAACATCAAATGACAAGCAGAGTTTATTTGGAAAATTAAATTCTGGAGCTGGTCGCACTGCAGAGACTTGAGTTACCAGGCTGAAAGTTCACAATTTGCATTTCCTTGTTTTTTTTGGCGAACATTTTATCTGAATGAGTTGGAGGAACCTGCGGCTGAGCAAGCTGCTTTCTGAAAAGCATCTGGTGCAAAGTAAGTGGGGGCAGACGCAGTACAGAACTGGTTTACAGTATGGCAAAAAGATCTCCTCCTACGCGGGACACTGCAGAAAAATCAGCACAAATTTACAAAGTACTGCTGGTAATTGTGTTTTAAGGGGAAGGGGTGGCTTTGCCTAGTGAGTGACGTTCATAAACCTTACTCCAATAAATACAATTCCTATTTTTCTGCACGGCCCTCTCTCTTTACTGTTCAACAGGCTCTCATCAGTGAGCTATTCGGTGGGGCCTCTTTTCTTATCCTTATCTTGCTTTCATCGGGGAACTATCAGCTGTGGCCTCCTTCAGTAGTAGTAGTAGTAGTAGAGAACAAGAAAGGAGGCCACAGCTGATAGTTCCCCGATGAAAGCAAGATAAGGAATTTTCTGACTGTGCTCTTGACTAAATAGTATTTAGCATTTCTATAGCGCTACAAGGCGTACGCAGCGCTGCACAAACATAGAAGAAAGACAGTCCCTGCTCAAAGAGCTTACAATCTAATAGACAAGAAATAAAGTAAGCAAATCAATTAATGTGTACGGGAAGGAAGAGAGGAGGGTAGGTGGAGGCGAGTGGTTACGAGTCAAAGCAATGTTAAAGAGGTGGGCTTTCAGTCTAGATTTAAGGGTGGCCAAGGGATGGGGCAAGACGTAGGGGCTCAGGAAGTTCTCCCTCATCCTACCCTCACATCAGGGAGCCATCGAGCCTGGTCCTACTCCTCCCTCTCTCCCATCCTGCTCTCATCAGGGGCTATCAAGCACGGACTCATTCCTCACTCTCTCCCATCCTGCTCTCATTATACTACTACTACTACTTATCATTTCTATAGGGTATTGAGTTATTAGGTTAGGTGTTGTATGGATTTTTGTAAGTTGTCGTTCGTTGGATGACGTCTGTTTGTTGTGATGTTTCCTTCCATTGTTTTGGTGATGACTGTAGTTGAATAGTCTTCCTGCTCTTTGGTGAGTATCAGTTGGTGGTGTGGAGTGTTTGATCAGTCTTGGTAGATTTCAAGGATGGGTATGGTTTTGTGTTCTGTGAGTGGGATGGATAGTGTTAGGTGGGTCAGTGTGAGGGAGTAGATTGCTAGGAGTACTTTGATTGTATTCATTTTGGGTTATTTTAGGGTAGTTAAATTACTCACAGTCAGATGTTCGAGAATGGTGTCCTGAGCGCGGGGCAGCGCTCTGTAGCTCTGGGCACCGTCTCCTTCCTCTTCCTTCCTATGAGTAACTTAGTTAGTGATGCATCTTTTTATGTTGCTGGACAAGTACGTGTGGTTCAGGGTAGAGGAGAAACCCGAGGCAGTCACATCGGCACTCGAATCTCCACTCTTACATCGTTCCGTTCAATCTGGCGGGTGGATCAGCTGCAGGGTAAGCCCCTCGTCTTCGGACGTGTGTGGGGGAACGACTTTCGCCTCTGATGCCAGGTCAGAGGAGGCAATGTCCTCCAGAGCCGCGTTTTAACTATGGGCTGGATTGGAGGTCGGGTGGTCAGCTGCACGGCAGGTCCTTCGTCTTTTGGCATGCTTGGGGGAGCGTCAGTGTGCCTCAGGTGCCAGGTCGGAAGAGGTCCCCTCCTCCCTAATGAGATAACGTACATTCCAGTCACCCAGCTCTGAGATACTTCTATCTGCTGAACTATTTCTCACCTCCAACCACTGAAACAGCTCTCAGAATTACGGAGTCTCTGTGCCCTGGGGCAGCCACTTCTGAACATCTGACTGTGAGTAAATTATTCTGTGATTTATTCAAATAAAAGAGACTTCAGAAAAATATTAGAGACTTCAGATGTGATTGGTGAGCCAAGGTTATACTTTCAAGATATCATAGACTTTACAGTAACAAGGTCCATGAGAGGCTTGAACACAGATAGACCTACCACTACAGAAGAGAAGAACCCTACAGGGAGACAAAGTTACTCCATGCCACAAACAACCATCACTCTGCTAGAAAGACAGCCAGGGGAGGGAGGGGATGGAACCAGGGTCCTGGATATCACCTAGCTGGGAGATGAGGAACTCAGGACCACTGGGTATCATGTAAAACTAGTCCCGACAGGCTACCAGCACACCCCGCTGGCTCCACTGTCACCAGAAGAATCTGGGACAGGAGCTACCAGCTAGCAATCCAGAGCAGCTGCACGATCCATCCACCATCCGCTAGGAGACAGAGAAAATACAGAACATTTCAGGCTGACGATACCCTTAAGGGGCGGTTTACTTGGAACTATTTTCTCTGTCTCCTTCCGCTGGTAGATGCACACAACCCATTAGTCTGGACTGGTCTGGCATAGATGAAAAGGAAGAGCGTTTTAACTGCAGTTATATAAATCATAATTCTGCACCAGATGAACTCGCCAGCATGACAGATGCATTTGCACTGGCACAGCAACAGCAGACATAGGTAAGGATTTGATCAGAGCGATAGGATGTGGCATCTCTTAATTGAGGTAACTGTCACTGAAGAAAAGCACCACTAGACCTTTAACTGTGTACGAAACTCCCCCGCAATATCTTCATTTATCTGAGAGAGCAAAATGTGTTTATTCTTAGACCTGCTCTAAAGAGTGTCCCTTTAAAATGTGTGATAGGAGGTGAGAGGCTGAGAAAAGTTACAGTGATCTATATTAGGTTCTTAGTCTAGCTCTGATTCATTTACAAGAACAAAAGACATGGCCATGCCGGGGTCAGACTCAAGGTCCATTAAGCTTAGCACCCTGTCTGACAGTGGCCAGCAGATCCTAAAGAACAGATCCATTACCCGCAGCTCAATCCCAGGGAATAGCAGAAGCCTTCCAATAATTGTTTATGGACCTTCCCCTCTAGGAATTTGCAGAAACCTCTTATAAACGCAATAACGTTAAATGCCTGAAGCACATCCTCTGGTAACAAATTCCAGAGCTCAGTTGCTTGCTAAATGTTTTTACCTGTTAGATTCATGGAGGGTCCCCCAAGTACTAATACAGCTGGAAAACATGAATAATTGCTCCCTATTTACCTATTTAATTTATTCATTATTCCTGGGGGGGGGGGGAAGGCACAATTTACACAGAGCGCTCCTCCTGTGAAGAATCCGCATACGCCATGCAGAATTCGGCACAGGGAACAGGAAGCAAAAGCCCTCGTGGCTGCTGCCAAAAGGAGGAAGCAGCAGCCTTCGCTTGAAGCCCTGCGAGTCCTAAATCAAAGTAAAGCAAAGGGACGGCAACTGTCAGCTACAGGTTCTGCCAAATAAGAAAGCTGAAGCAGCAGGTCAGCTTGTGCAGACAGTGGAAGCCAGTGAGGGAGCACCTGTGAACACAGCCAGCCCCTTTCTTCCAGTAAACTGTTCCCAGCAGAGCCAGCAGAATAGGTGGGCCACGGACCCTCCATTCCCTCAGGTAGGGACTTAGGGGTCCTTTTACTAAGGTGTGCTAATGGATTTAGTGTGTACTGAATGATAAGACATCCACATTTCTTTGGAGAGGTGAACGGACATGTGGATAAAGGTGAGCCAGTCGATATTGTGTATCTGGATTTTCAAAAGGCATTCCTAGACATGGATGATTCTGACTTTCGGCGATTTTCGAAACCAAAGATGTCCATGTCAAAAACAGTCAAATGCAAGCCATTTGGTCATGGGAGGAGCCAGAATTTGTAGTGTACTGGTCCCCCTGACATGCCAAGACACCAACCGGGCACCCTAGGGGGCACTGCAGTGGACTTCATAAATTGCTCCCAGGTACTTAGCTCCTTTACCTTGTGTGCTGAGCCCCCCAAAACACCCCCAAAACCCACTACTGTACACCACTACCATAGCCCTTACGGGTGAAGGGGGGCACCTAGATGTGGGTACAACAGGTTTCTGGTGGGTTTTGGAGGGCTCGCTGTTTCCTCCACAAACGTAACAGGTGTGAGGGGGGATGGGGCTGGGTCCGCCTGTCTGAAATACACTGCACCCACTAAAACTGCTCCAGGGACCTGAATGCACTGTCATGGACCCGAGTATGACATCTGAGGCTGGCACGACATATTTTTAAAGATGTTTTTTGAGGGTGAGAAGGGGTTAGTGACCACTGGGGAAGTAACAGGATGTCATCGCCGATTCCCTCCGGTGGTCATCTGGTCAATTTAGGCACCATTTTGTGCCTTATTCATAATAAAAACACGTCCCGGGTAAAAACGTCCAAGTGTTTGTCAGGGACGTCCTTGTTTTTTTCGATTATGGTTCAAGGACGTCCAAGTGTTAGGCACGCCTAAGTCCCACCTTCGCTACGCCTCCGACATGCCCCCTTGAACTTTGGCCATCCTTGTGACGGACTGCAGTTGGAGACGTCCAAAATCGGGTTTCAATTATACCGATTTGGACGTCCTTGGGAGAAAGACGTCCATCTTCCGATTTATGTCAAAAGATGGACGTCCTTCTCTTTCGAAAATGAGCCCAATAATAACATAGTGAATGACGGCAGATAAAGACCTGTACGATTCATCCAGTCTGCCCAACAAGATAAACTCATTTTACAATGCATGTGATACTTTATACGTATACCTGAGTTTGATTTGCCCTTGCCATTCTCAGGGTGTAGACCGTAGAAGTCTGCCCAGCACTCTTCTTGTACTAAAAGTTCTGAAGATTCTGGAATCCTAAAGAGTTACAAGATTCCGGAATCCCAAGTAGTAGCAACATTCCATGTAGAACCCCAAAGAGTAACATAGTAAATGACAGCAGATAAAGACCTGAACGGTCCATCCAGTCTGCCCAACAAGATAAACTCATTTACATGGTATGTGATACTTTATACCCAAGTTTGATTTGTCCTTGCCATTCTCAGGGCACAGACCATAGAAGTCTGCCCAGCACTGTTCTTGTACTAAGTTCTGATAACTGACGATACGCTAAAAAATCTTGGGAATCCAAAAATCGCCCGGATCGATATCTCTTCCCAAGAAAACATAATTCCCTTATCAGTCAGGACATGTTGCAAAAGCGTCACACCCTGCTGGGCGGAACAGGGAGAACTAGCATTCTCTGTCCCTGGTAAAAAATGAAGACTCCCCAGGACTGCCTCCCAATAAATGTAAAAAAATACGCCACGTATCTCGTAACGAGCAGAGCAAGACACTACGTAGCCTCATTGGTAGAGAATTCAGCGGGCTATGAAGTAAGGAGTTAAGATGTTAAGGAGCATAAAATGCTCGTTCATAAACCAGACACGTAAATGTTTGTTGATTCAAAAAGCAATCCCAACGTGTCTCATTAGGCAGGTGCCATTATATTTTTCGAGACCGGGAGACCCATCCCATCATACCTCCAAGAACCATAAAGAATAAAGATATTTAAATGACAATTTCCACTTACCGCCCCCCCAGCAGAACCTAGACAATAGGCACTGTAAAACTAATAGGTCCGTCTTCTGGAGCCTAAAGGGCAAACGTTGTAAAGTACAGAGCCACTTTGGGAATAAAATATTATTAAAAAGCTGAATACAACCATGTAAAGATAAGGGGAAATTCCTCCACTTAAGGGGACACTCACTAGTATAGGATAACAGCCCAGGTACATTGACGGTAAAAAGCAGGGAAGTCTTAAACGGTAGTTGAATTCCCCAAATAACAAAAAGAAGAGGCCACCCGCTGCTACTTCCATAGTAGGTAAAGCTAAGAACCTGCTAAGGTTCAAAGCGAACCCCGAAAAGACCCCATATTCTGCAAAACTATCCATCAGGGCTGCTAAAAAGGTCATCCGTATAAGTCTGCCTAGCACTATCCCCGCCTCCCAACCACCAGCCCCACCTCCCACCCCGGCTCTGGCACAGAACGTATAAGTCTGCCCAGCACTATCCCCGCCTCCCAACCACCAGCCCCACCTCCCACCCCGGCTCTGGCACAGAACGTATAAGTCTGCCCAGCACTATCCCCGCCTCCCAACCACCAGCCCAACCTCCCACCCCAGCTCTGGCACAGAACGTATAACTCTGCCCAGCACTATCCCCGCCTCCCAACCACCAGCCCCGCCTCCCACCACCGGCTCTGGCACAGACCGTATAAGTCTGCCCAGCACCATTCCCGCCTCCCAACCACCGGCTCTGGCACAGACCGTATAAGTCTGCCCAGCACTATCCCCGCTTCCCAACCACCAGCCCCGCCTCCCGATCTTGACTAAGCTCCTTAGGATCCATCTTTTTTTCAAAGTCACTGTTTGCCTTCCTTATCTGCACTTTCCATCTGACTTGCCATTCCTTATGCTGTTTCTTACTATTTTCAGTTGGATCCTTCTTCCATTTTCTGAAGGATTTTCTTTTAGCTCTAACAGCTTCCTTCACCTCACTTTTTAACCACGCTGGCTGTTGTTAAGCCTTTCTTCCTCCATGTTTAATACATGGAATATATTTAGCCTGGGCTTCTAGGATGGTATTTTTGAACATCTTCTACGCCTGATGTAAATTTTTGACCTTCACAGCTGCTCCTCCAAGTTTTTTTTTTCACCATTCTTCTCATTTTATCATAGTCTCCTTTTTGAAAGTTAAACACTAACGTATTGGACTTCCTGTGTGTACTTACTCCAAAGCTAATATCAAATCCGATCATATTATGATCACTGTTATCAAGCGGCCCCATCACCATTACCTCCCGCACCAGATCATTTGCTCCACTAAGGACTAGGTCTAGAATGTTTCCTTCTCTTGTTGGCTCCTGTACCAGCTGCTCCATAAAGCAGTCTTTGATTTCGTCAACAATTTTACATCCCTAGCATGCCCCGATGTCACATTTACCCAGTCAAGAAACATAGAACATGCAAATTATGTAGAGATTGGGTGGGACGCATGGGGTTTTCTTTCTTCACTTCAAGGTAAAGAGAGGTGCCTATTTTAATTCACAAACTTATCCCATTTAATCTTCATAAGCAAATTCAAGTCACAGAGGGTCAGTTTATTTTGCGAGTAGCCAAAGTCTGGGGAGACATAATTGAGTATTTGGCTATTTTTATGCCTCAAATGTACATAATCATGCCTTTTTTTCAGTAGTGTTGGCCCATATGGCCTCCTGTGTAGACTACCAAATGATTCGGGTGTGGGGGGGGGGTGGATTTTAACATAACAGCTAACCCCCAGTTGGACTGTAAACTTCCTAAACAACCATCTAAAGAGTTAATTTTATCAGTGGCAATCCTAGGTTGGCTGCCACCCGGGGCGGATCGCCGCTGTGCATCCCCCCCCCCCCCCGCCCCCGGGTGCAGTGGCGTCCGTCCCCCCAGAGTGCAGCATGACCCCCCCCCCAGCGCAATGACACCCCCCTCCCCGGCGCATCAAGCCCCCCCCCCCCCCCCCCCGGGTGCATTCCTGGCTGCTGGAGGGTGCAGAGAGCAGCTGCACACCTGTCGGCTCCACTGGCTCCCTGTTCCCCCTGCCCCGAAACAGGAAGTAACCTGTTCCAGGGCAGAGGGAGCAGGAAACCAGCGGAGCTGACAGGCACACGGCTGCTCTCTGCACCCTCCAGCAGCGTGCACCCGGGGCGGACCGCCCCCAACACCCCGCCCTTGCTACGCTGCTGAATTTTATAATGAAAGAGTTAGGCCTTATAGATGTCTGGCAGATGATGCACCCTGGAGAATCAAACTTCATCTTGTATTCAAACCCTCATAATGTCTATACTAAGACTATGGGGCCCTTTTAGTAAGCCGCATAAGCGTCTACGCATGCCCAATGCATGCCAAAATGGAGTTATCACACGGCTACCACGTGGCTCTCGCAGTAATTTCATTTTTGGCGCGCGTCTGAAAAATAATTTTTAATTTTGGACGCGCATATCATACGCACGCCAAGTGGTACTTGATGCGTGTAGGTCATTACCAACGGTTACCGCGTGAGTCTTTACCACTAGGTCAATGGCTGGTGGTAAGGTCTCAGACCCAAAATGCACGTGCAGCAATTTTCATTTTGCCACACGTCTGTTTTTGGCAAAAAAAATTTTAAAGGCCTTTTTTTACAGGCGCACTCCCAAAACCCACACCTACACTACCACAAGTCATTTTTCAGAACACCTTAGTAAAAGGACCCCTTTATCCTGCTCTCGCATGCATTGTTCCCCAAACTTGCCACTTCAAACATATTGCCCCCACTACTGTCTGACCATAAGTACATAGCTTCAAGCCCTATCTATCTGCTAACACCTCAGTCATTACATAGTTACCTGTTACACCTCAGACACCACCTATGGCCCCTGTCCATGTTCTCTTCCTTGCCCTGTCCCTTCCTAATCTTCTTTCCCCCCCACTCCCACTGTCTACCATTAGAACCCGCTGCCCTCCCACCCTGCCCGCCACCGCAATACCCTATTCACCTCCATCCCTCACCTCACCATCCCTCTTGTCCCCCTCCTCCTTCCTGGCTCTCAACCTTCAGCACTTCCTTCCTGCCATTAACCCATCCCCATTCCTCCTAAGTACACCCCGTCTTTGTTGCCCGACCTCCCCCACCCTCCTCCGCACTCTCTTGCTCCTCCTACTGCTTTCCGCGGGAGACATTAACCCTAATCCAGGTCCCCCTCACCTGTCCCCGTCCTATCCTTGCGAACGATTCCGGGATGTCTCCAATCTCGTGTCTATTCCCCTCCTTCCCCCCTCCTCCCTCCCCTTCTCATGCGCCTTGTGGAATGCCCACTCAGTCTGCAACAAACTGTCTCTCACCCGCAATCTCTTTATCTCTCGCTCCCTTCAACTGCTCGCCCTAACCGAAACCTGGATCTCCCCGGAAGACTCTGCCTCAGTTGCAGCCCTCTGCCATGGAGGCTCTCTCTTCTCCCACACGCCCCGCCCAGTTGGCCGCGGCGGAGGCGTTGGGCTACTACTCTCACCCTCCTGTAGTTTCCAACCCCTCCACCTACCGCAGTCTCACTGCTTCTCATCCTTTGAAGCCCATTCCATCTGGCTATTCTACCCGCTACCACTCAGAGTGGCAGTCATTTACCGCCCCCCTGATAAATCCTTCCCTTCCTTCCTCACCAACTTTGATGCTTGGCTCTCCGTCTTTCTTGACCCTTCATCTCCGTCCCTCATTCTCGGAGACTTTAACGTACACGCTGATGACCTATCCGACCCCCATGCTTCTAAGTTCCTCACCCTAACATCCTCCTTCAACCTCCAGCTGTGCTCCACCACCCCTACTCACTGTGACGGCCATTGTCTTGACCTCGTCCTCTCCTCCTCCGGCTCACCCTCCAATTTCCACGTCTCAGCTCTTCCTCTCTCCGATCATCACCTGATCACATTCACACTTCTTCACCCCCCCCCCTCCACCCCGTCCAACTTTAACCACCACCTCCAGGAACCTCCAGGCTATTGACCCCTCCACCTTATTATCTACTATCTCTAATCTTCTCCCCTCCATCACGTCCTCCGAAACTGTCGACAAAGCGGTCTCCGCTTACAATACCGCTCTCTCCTCTGCTTTGGACACCCTCGCATCATCCATCTCCCGTCCCACAAAGCGCACCAATCCCCAGCCCTGGCTGACTCCTTGCATCCGTTACCTTCGCTCCTGCACCCAATCCGCTGAGCACCTCTGGAGGAAATCTCGTACCCTTTCAGACTTCCTCCACTACAAATTCATGCTGTCCTCCCTCCACTCCTCCCTATTCCGTGCAAAACAGGACTATTACACCCAATTGACCAATTCTCTCAGCTCCAACCCTCGTCTTCTCTTCACCACCCTTAACTCCCTCCTAAAAGTGCCCCCCACTCCTACTCCCCCTTCTCTCTCTCCTCAATCACTGGCCGACTATTTCCGCGACAAAGTGCAAAAGATCAACCTTGAGTTCACGACCAAGCCACCACCTCCTCTTCACCCTTTAACCATCTCCCTCAACCAACCTACCCAGGCCTCTTTCTCCTCCTTTCCTGAGATCACCGAGGATGAAACTTCCCGCCTTCTTTCCTCCTCGAAATGCACCACCTGTTCTCCTCTGATCCCATCCCCACCAACCTACTCAACACCATCTCCCATACTGTCGCCCCCTCCATCTGTCGCATCCTCAACCTCTCTCTCTCCACTGCAACTGTCCCTGACACCTTCAAGCACGCCGTTGTCACACTTCTCCTCAAAAAACCTTCACTTGACCCTACCTGCCCTTCCAACTACCGCCCCATCTCTCTTTTACCCTTCCTCTCCAAAATACTTGAGCGCGCCGTTCACAGCCGCTGCCTTGATTTTCTCTCCTCTCATGCCATCCTCGATCCACTTCAATCCGGTTTTCGCCCTCTGCACTCGACAGAAACGGCACTCTCTAAAGTTTGCAATGACCTGCTCCTGGCAAAATCCATCCTCATCCTCCTCGATCTTTCCGCCGCGTTTGACACTGTCAATCATGATTTACTTCTTGCCACGCTGTCCTCTTTTGGATTCCAAGGCCCTGTCCTCTCCTGGTTCTCCTCTTATCTCTCCCACCACACCTTCAGGGTACACTCCCATGAATCTTCCTCCACTCCCATCCCACTATCTGTTGGAGTTCCCCAGGGATCTGTCCTTGGACCCCTTCTTTTCTCAATCTACACCTCTTCCCTGGGCTCGCTGATCTTGTCTCATGGTTTTCAGTATCATCTTTATGCTGATGACACCAGCTATACCTCTCCACACCTGACATCACCGCAGAGACCCAGGCCAAGGTATCGGCCTGTTTATCTGACATTGCGGCATGGATGTCCAACCACCAACTGAAGCTGAACATGTCCAAGACCGAGCTCCTCGTCTTTCTTCCTAAACCCACTTCTCCTCTTCCTCCACTCTCTATCTCAGTTGATAACACCCTCATCCTCCCCGTCCCATCTGCCCGCAACCTTGGAGTCATCTTCGACTCCTCCCTCTCCTTCTCTGCGCATATCCAACAGACTGCCAAGACCTGTCGCTTCTTCCTCTTCAACATCAGCAAAATTCGCCCTTTCCTCTCTGAGCACACCACCAGAACTCTCGTCCACGCTCTCATTACCTCTCACCTTGATTACTGCAACTTACTCCTCACCGGCCTCCCACTCAGCCATCTATCCCCCCTTCAATCCGTTCAGAACGCTGCCGCACGTCTTATATTCCGCCAGAACCGATAAACTCATATCACCCCTCTCCTCAAATCACTTCATTGGCTTCTGATCAGATATCGCATACAATTCAAGCTCCTCCTTCTTACCTACAAATGCACTTAGTCCACGGCTCCTCACTGCCTCTCCACCCTTATCTCCCCTGTTTTACCGTCCCTCTCTAGACCCCCGTGGGATCCTTCCAAACGGAGGTGTACAGAGGGTCTGCTCTTCTATGATCTTGTGGACCGCCTCCCTGAATTCCAGTGACACCCCTTCCCATGGGTATCGCCGCTGGGGAGGCATCAGAAGGCTCAGTTCAAATCTAATTCCCATGACCACAGCTTTCTGTCTATTAGGATCTAAGTGGATCTTTGGCCATTTGTGTTCCCACATATATTCTATTAAAGGCCAACCCAAATTAGTTCAGGGACTGAGTGTTACTTGTGTGTGGATTACCTTGTAGAACATATGACAGGTAAAGAATGAATTAGAAATAAAGACAGAAATAGTTTCCAGAAATAAAGTGTTTATTCTTACCAAAATCAAGTCTTCAATTTGGTACATTCATCAGACATATTCTAGGTTCAACTGCACAGAGCTTTGCCCTTGGAGAAGAGTTGGGGAATGATCCAACGATCTGCCTAAATCTCATCTCTTTTATAGGTGCAGGTCTCCATGCAAGTCTATGGCAAGACCCTTTTTTTTTCTTAATATTGCACAACCTCTGAATCATACTTTCCTTTCCGGCAGGTGCCCATTTGTACCCACCTCTCCTTTCCGTTTTAGCTATTGCAAGTTATTTTGCAATTTCCGTTATTGTCAACAACTTGTTTTTCTTGTTACCAAAATATCACATATCAGTTTCACATCCTCTTTTATATCATCTTATGATCTGTGTGCCATCTTATAGAAAGACAAACTCCATTTTAGACCAAACTTTATCCATCTTTTTCCCATTATTTCTACATCTTAGGTGCTATATTTAATTTGACAGTTGTACCAGATTTTGTTAAGACTCATCATGCAGTCCTGCTTTTGCAGGTTCTCAACTCTAAGGCCATTGGTGGGCTTTCAGGCCTAGTCAGGGCTTCTCAGCTGGTTAAAGCCGTGTAACTTGGCCCATCACCATTCCAGTGGATAGGCCTCAAGCTAGAACCCATATTAACCCGCCCATAACCTCCGCTCACAGGACAAAGCCTTTCTCTCAGTACCCTTCTCCACCACTGCCAACTCCAGGCTCCGCTCATTCTGCCTTGCCTCACCCTATGCCTGGAACAATCTTCCTTTACCCATACGCCATGCCTCCTCCCTACCCATCTTCAAATCTCTGCTTAAAACTCACCTCTTCAATGCTGCCTTCGGCGCCTAACCACTTGAGAAATATATAATGCCCCAATCTATCCACCCTATCAGATTAACTGTTCACTCGTCCTCTAGATTGTACACTTGTCTTTAGATTGTTCTCTTGTCTTTTAGATTGTAAGCTCTTTGGAGCAGGGACTGTCCTTCTATGTTTAAATTGTACAGCGCTGCGTAACCCTAGTAGCGCTTTAGAAATGTTAGTTAGTAGTACATAAGTATTGCCATACTGGGAAAGACCAAAGGTCCATCAAGCCCAGCATCCTGTTTCCAACAGTGGCCGATCCAGGTCACAAACACCCGGCAAGATCCCAAAAAAGTACAAAACATTTCATGCTGCTTATCCCAGAAATAGTGGATTTTCCCCAAGTCCAATTTAATAATGGTCTATGGACTTTTCCTTTAGGAAGCCGTCCAAACCTTTTTTAAACTCTGCTAAGCTAACTGCCTTTACCACATTCTGTGGCAACGAATTCCAGAGTTTAATTACAAGTTGAGTGAAGAAAACTTTTCTCTGATTCGTTTTAATTTTACTACATTGTAGCTTCATCGCATGCCCCCTAGTCCTAGTATTTTTGGAAAGCGTGAACAGACGCTTCACATCTACCCGTTCAACTCCACTCATTATTTTATAGACCTCTATCATATCTCCCCTCAGCCGCCTTTTCTCCAAGCTGAAGAGCCCTACCCGATTTAGCCTTTCCTCATAGGGAACTCATCCCATCCCCTTTATCATTTTCGTCGCCCTTCTCTGCACCTTTTCTAATTCCACTATATCTTTTTTGAGATGCGGCGACCAGAATTGAACACAATATTCGAGGTGCGGTCGCACCATACAGCAGTTACCTTAGTCCTGCAATTTATTTCAGCAGATAGCTAGATGGTATGGAAAATGTCCTCAATCTTATATCAAGATGCAAATTTTCATGAATACCTACAGGCAAAATGGAGGGATTCTGTGGCCACCAACAGGAGAGAATACACAAACCAGTCCTCGCCCGGGGGGGAGGCAGTGAAAGCACAAACTCACTCGGATCCACTTCACAGGTCCTGAGAGACTACTCAAAATTCAAATGTGAAGGCTCAACAGCACTCTCTGGTTAGAGGAGGAAAGGGATCTCATCGTAATGTGGCAAGGAAAGCACAAAGGTCTTCTTCTCGGAACTCAGTGAAAAAGTAATTACTGATCCCAAAACACGTTTTTTTGTATTTTAACTAGCAAATCAATTTTATAGTATTTAATAATGAATTTTCTCTTTAGATGTTGTTGTTGTTACATTTGTACCCTGCGCTTTCCCACTCATGGCAGGATCAATGCGGCTTACATGGGGCAATGGAGGGTTAAGTGACTTGCCCAGAGTCAGAAGGAGCTGCCTGTGCCTGAAGTGGGAATCAAACATAGTAACATAGTAACATAGTAGATGACGGCAGAAAAAGACCTGCACGGTCCATCCAGTCTGCCCAACAAGACAAATCATGTGTGCTACTTTTGTGTATACCCTACTTTGATTTGTACCTGTGCTCTTCAGGGCACAGACCGTATAAGTCTGCCCAGCACTAGCCCCGCCTCCCAACCACCGGCTCTGGCATAGACCGTATAAGTCTGCCCAGCACTATCCCCGCCTCCCACCACCGGCTCTGGCACAGACCGTACAAGTCTGCCCAGCGCTATCCCTGCCTCCCAACCTCCAGTCCTGCCTCCCACCACTGGCTCTGGCACAGACCGTATAAGTCTGCCCCGCACTATCCCCGCCTCCCAACCTCCAGCCCCGCCTCCCACTACCGGCTCTGCTATCCAATCTCGGTTAAGCTCCTGAGGATCCTTTCCTTCTGCACAGGATTCCTTTATGTTTATCCCACGCATGTTTGAATTCCGTTACCGTTTTCCTCTCCACCACCTCCCGCGGGAGGGCATTCCAAGCATCCACCACTCTCTCCGTAAAGAAATACTTCCTGACATTTTTCTTGAGTCTGCCCCCCTTCAATCTCATTTCATGTCCTCTCGTTCTACCGCCTTCGTATCTCCGGAAAAGGTTCGTTCGCGGATTCATACCTTTCAAATATTTGAACGTCTGTATCATATCACCCCTGTTTCTCCTTTCCTCCAGGGTATACATGTTCAGGTCAGCAAGTCTCTCCTCATACGTCTTGTTACGCAAATCCCATACCATTCTCGTAGCTTTTCTTTGCACCGCTTCGATTCTTTTTACATCCTTAGCAAGATACGGCCTCCAAAACTGAACACAATACTCTAGATGGGGCCTCACCAACGACTTATACAGAGGCATCAACACCCCCTTTCTTCTGCTGATCACACCTCTCTCTATACAGCCCAACAACCTTCTAGATACAGCCACCGCCTTGTCACACTGTTTCGTCACCTTCAAATCCTCAGATACTATCACCCCAAGGTCCCTCTCCCCGTCTGAACCTATCAGACTCTCGCCACCTAACACATACGTCCCGTTCCTCAGGACCAAAGTCCACCACCCTAACCACTAGGCCACTCCTCCACTGTTGCTACTATTTGAGATTCTACATGGAATGTTGCTATTCCACTAGAAGTCGGCCCTTGCAGATCACCAATGTGGCCGCGCAAGCTTCTGCTTCTGTGAGTCTGACGTCCTGCACGTATGTACAGGACGTCAGACTCGCAGAAACAGAAGCCTGCGCAGCCTTCTACATGGAATGTTGCTAGTGGAATAGCAACATTCCATGTAGAATCTCCAATAGTAGCAACATTCCATGTAGAATCTCCAATAGTATCTATTTTATTTTTGTTACATTTGTACCCTGCGCTTTCCCACTCATGGCAGGCTCAATGCGGCTTACATGCAATGGAGGGTTAAGTGACTTGGCCAGAGTCACAAGGAGCTGCCTGTGCCTGAAGTGGGAATTGAACTCAGTTCCCCAGGACCAAAGTCCACCACCCTAACCACTAGGCCACTCTCCACTGTTGCTACTATTTGAGATTCTACATGGAATGTTGCTATACATTCCACGTAGAAGTCGGCCCTTGCAGATCACCAATGTGGCCGCGCAGGCTTCTGCTTCTGTGAGTCTGACGTCCTGCACCTCAGACTCACAGAAACAGAAGCCTGCGCAGCCTTCTACATGGAATGTTGCAACATTCCATGTAGAATCTCAAAGAGTAGCAACATTCCATGTAGAATCTCCAATAGTAGCAACATTCCATGTAGAATCTCCAATAGTATCTATTTTATTTTTGTTACATTTGTACCGTGCGCTTTCCCACTCATGGCAGGCTCAATGCGGCTTACATGGGGCAATGGAGGGTTAAGTGACTTGCCCAGAGTCACAAGGAGCTGCCTGTGCCTGAAGTGTTCACTCAAAAGCCCATCTAGTGTAATCCCACAGCAAAAATATAAAAAAAATACTCGGGACATCTGGATAACGCAGTGTTCATAAAGCAGCCACGATATCCCAGCACAGATCAGCGTGGTCCCGACAGACCCATTTCGCAGTAGCTTCTTCAGGAAACCCACTGGTGATGGTTGTACCGCTGCTCAGGGCCGCCGAGAGACTAGGCCGGGCCCGGGGCAAGGCTGCCCCGCCACTGCTCCCCCCCCCCCCCCCCACCCGTCACTCCCCCCGCGGTCTCACCTGCCTGCCTCCATGGCTCCAGGCCCCCTTCATTCAAAGCGGCAGTCGCAGATCGCGTTTCTTCGACCTTCCCTCCCTGTGTCCCGCCCTTGTCTAATGTAACTTCCGGTTTCCGCAAGGGCGGGACACAGGAACGGAAAGGTCAGAAGAGACGCGATCTGCGACTGCCACTTTGAATGAAGGGGGCCTGGAGCCGAGAAGGCAGGCAGGAGAGACCGCGGACTGCAACGCCCGTGGCCTGACCCCGTTGCCGGGCCCCTCTTGGAGTCCCAGGCAATTTTACACCCCCTACCCCCCCCCCCCCTCTCAGCAGCCCTGCTGCTGCTGAAATGGCTGCTCCCCTGTTAATGAAGCTCAGTGATTATTTTTTCACTGTGTGTCTCTGAGTTCCGAGAAGAAGACCTTTGTGCTTTCCTTGCCACAGGACGATGAGATCCATTTCCTCCTCTAACCAGAGAGTGCCGTTGAGCCTTCACATTTGTAGCAGTGAAAGCAGTCATGCGAGGTCATATTATAGCACAAACAGCCGCGCAGAAAAACAAAAAGGGATGGCGAAATACAAAACTCAACGCACCCAACACATTTCTTGTATGTCTCCTCCTTTGAGAGAGAAACTCAATTTAATTAAAAAAAATTATTGGACATAACTTAATACATTTCTTGATTAGCTTTCGAAGGTTGCCCTTCTTCGTCTGATCGGGAATAAGCAAATGTGGTAGCAGATAGTATATATAAGAGAAACATCTTTTCTTTTCCATGTTTTATTTTGTTTGATTTCTACTGATAACCTTTAAGAGTGGACTAACACGGCTACCACACCTCTCTAATTAAAAAAAATTGAATGAGTTATTACATATCAAGGCGCAAGGAGACATTCATTTTCAAAAATACCAGTTTTATCAATGGGCAAATAAGACGGGTAAACCATTAGCCAGATTTATGAGACCTCACAAGACTAAACATGTTGTTACCCATATAAAAGATAAAACGGGAAAGGTCTACACATCTCATGCAGATACTGTACATCAGTTTGCGGCCTTCTATAAATCAGGCGAGCGATGACGTTGCTTCTTTGCTAACTTGTTCCCATCTTAACATCTGATCAGGCCGATTCTTTATGATTCGTTAAGAGTCAACCTAGAATTCTGCAGTTTACCTATAGATATTAGGTCTGAACTCTCCTTGGCGAAGTTTAAAAAAACAACTCATAGTAACATAGTAGATGACGGCAGAAAAAGACCTGCGCAGTCCATCCAGTCTGCCCAACAAGATAACTCATATGTGCTAGTTTTTGTGTATACCCTACTTTGATTTGTACCTGTGCTCTTCAGGGCACAGACCTACTACTACTACTTAGCATTTCTATAGCGCTGCCAGGGTTACGCAGCGCTGTACAAGTTTAACATGGGGAAGGACAGTCCCTGCTCAGGAGAGCTTACAATCTAAAGGTTACAAACTATGTAGTCAGTGTAGGTAACATGAATAGGGAAGGTGGTTAGGCGCCAAAGGCAAGGGAGAAGAGATGGGCTTTGAGTAAGGACTTGAAGATGGGCAGGGAGGGAGCATGGCGTATGGGCTCTGGAAGTGTGTTCCAGGCATAAGGTGATGCGAGGCAGAAGGGGCGGAGTCTGGAGTTAGCGGTGGTAGAGAAGGGTACAGATAGGAGTGATTTGTTCTGAGAGCGGAGGTTATGAGTGGGAACATATGGGGAGAGGAGGGCAGAGAGGTAGTGGGGGGCTGCAGATTGAGTGCACTTGAAGGTCAACAGGAGAAGCTTGAACTGTATACGATAGCGGATCGGGAGCCAGTGAAGTGACTTGAGGAGAGGGGTGATATGAGAGTATCGGTTCACGTGGTAGATAAGACGTGCGGCGGAATATTGGACAGATTGAAGGGGGGATAGATGGCTGAGCGGGAGGCCAGCGAGAAGAAGGTTGCAGTAGTCAAGGCGAGCGGTAACGAGCGAGTGGACGAGGGTTCGGGTGGTCTGTTCAGAGAGGAAAGGGCGAATTTTGCTAATATTAGCTGTCTGCTGGATATGGGCAGAAAAGGAAAGGGAGGAGTCGAAGATGACTCCGAGATTGCGGGCTGAAGAGACAGGGAGGATGAGGGTGTTGTCAACAGATGACTCCAAGATTGCGGGCTGAAGAGACAGGGAGGATGAGGGCGTTGTCAACAGAGACGGAAAGTGGGGGAAGAGGAGAAGAGGGTTTGGGTGGAAAAACAAGGAGCTCAGTCTTTGCCATGTTCAGTTTCAGATGCCGGTTGGACATCCAGGCAGCGATGTCTGAGAGGCAGGCCGAAACTTTGGCCTGGGTTTCGACTGTGATGTCGGGAGTGGAGAGATAAAGCTGGGTGTCATCAGCATAGAGATGGTACTGGAAACCATGTGATGAGATCAGCGAGCCCAGAGAAGAGGTGTAGATCGAGAAAAGAAGTGGTCCAAGGACAGATCCTTGAGGAACCCCAACAGAGAGCGGGATGGGGGTGGAAGAAGTGCCGTTAGAAAATACTCTGAAGGTGCGTTGGGAAAGATACGACGAGAACCAGGAGAGGACGGAACCCTGGAACCCGAATGAGGACTGTGTGTCAAGAAGTAAATTGTGATTGACGGTGTCAAAGGCGGCCGATAGGTCGAGGAGGATGAGGATGGAATAGTGACCTTTGGATTTGGCAAGGAACAGGTCGTTGCAGACTTTGGAGAGTGCTGTTTCTGTCGAGTGTAGTGGGCGAAACCCGGATTGAAGCGGATCGAGGACGGCCTGAGAGGAGAGGAAATCAAGGCAGCGGCTGTGGACAGTGCGTTCAAGTATTTTGGAGAGGAAGGGTAGAAGAGAGATGGGGCGGTAGTTGGAGGGACAGGTGGGGTCAAGTGAAGGTTTTTTGAGAAGTGGTGTGACTACAGTTTGCTTGAAGGTGTCAGGGACAGTAGCAGTGGAGAGAGAGAGGTTGAGGATGTGACAGATTGAGGGGATAACTGTAGGAGAGATGTTGTTAAGCAGATTGGTGGGAATACCGTATAAGTCTGCCCAGCACTATCCCCGCCTCCCAACCACCAGCCCCGCCTCCCAACCACTGGCTCTGGCACAGACCGTATAAGTCTGCCCAGCTCTATCCTCGCCTCCCAACCACTGGCTCTGGCACAGACTGTACAAGTCTGCCCAGCACTATCCCCGCCTCCCAACCACCAGCTCTGGCACAGACTGTATAAGTCATTCCCAGCACTATCCCCGCCTCCCTACCACCAGCCCCGCCTCCCGATCTTGACTAAGCTTCTGAGGATTCATTCCTTTGGCACAAGATTCCTTTATGGTTATCCCGCGCATGTTTGAATTCCGTTACCGTTTTCATTTCCACCACCTCCAGCGGGAGGGCATTCCAAGCATCCACTACTCTCTCTGTGAAAAAATACTTCCTGACATCTTTTTTGAGTCTGCCCCCCTTCAATCTCATTTCATGTCCTCTTGTTCTACCGCCTTCGCATCTCCGGAAAAGGTTCGTTTGCGGATTAATACCTTTCAAATATTTGAACGTCTTCACTGAAATTATGCTTAGATATACTACTACTAATACTTGACATTTCTAAAGCGCTACTAGGGTTACGCAGCGCTGTACAATTTAACATAGAAGGACAGTCCCTGCTCAAAGGAGCTTACAATCTAAAGGACAAATGTACAGTCAGTCAAATAGGGGCAGTCAAATTGGGGCAGTCTAGATTTCTATAGCTTTGACTAGCTTATTCCTGTTTGGATTGCTCGCATATTAGTTTGTTTGTTTGTTTGGAGTTTTTTTTATGTTTTTTTTTTTCTCTTTTATCTCTTTTTCTTTGGATGGTCGTTTACTTTTCTATTTATAATGCCATTCCTTTTTCATGATTTGATTTTATGTTATTTTACATTTTATACTGTTAACCGCCTCAATCTTTTTCTATGTAAAGGTGGTATATCAAGTTTCAAATAAACATAAAAATAAATGCCCGTCTCTTGTAGGGAGCTGGACAAGGCTATCAAACGTCTGAAACTGGTGAAATCACCAGGCCCAGATGGATTAGGGCCCGAATTTTACTAAATTCTTTCTGACTGTTTCAAGTCCTTTGCGGGACATGTACACAGGTCTATTACCAGGAGTAGGAGGGCCTGTCATCATAAATAGGGCCTGTGTGGTTATATTAGTAACGTAGTAAATGACGGCAGATAAAGACCTGTACGGTCCATCCAGTCTGCCCTACCTAAGCCTGGTAAGCCCATTGACCAGCTAGGCTTGTACAACCCTATAGCCTTGTTAAACCAAGATATTAAAGTACTGGCAAATATACATGCATCTGGGCTTAATCAATTTTTACCTCTCCTTATCCATGAAGACCAAGTGGGCTTCATACTGGGTTGGTACGCATCAATGAACCTAATGAGAGTTCTGGCTGCTATGCAACAGAGACATAATCATTAGCTTAGATGTTGAGAAAGCTTCCGACATGGTCTCATGGCAGCATCTACTCTGGGTATTAGAGAGATACAACATCACAGGTACCTTTGTACAGTGGATATGAGGCCCACTGTGCAGCTTCTGTTCAATGGATGCCTCTCCGAGCCCTTTGAGTTAGAGAGAGGGACAAGGCAGGGATGTCCACTGTCACCCCTTCCGTTCCTTTTATCATTAGAGCCTTTGGCAGCGAGGATCAGAGCAGATCCTCCACGGTCGGGATTAAAGGTGGGGGGATAGGGAATTTAGACTGAGTATGCTCGCTGATATGTTACTGTATGTGGCACATGCTGATAGAAACATGCAACGCATCATGCAAATCATAGATTCCTTTGGGAGCTTTACGGGATTAAAGATCAACTATGATAACACAGAGACTTTAATACTGGGTGCAGACAAACACGAACCTTGGCATGATAATCTAGGTGTGGGCATTGCTAAAGGACAGCTCAAATATCTGGGGATAATACACAACCCGGACCTAATTAACTTGTATAAATTTAATATTACTGCAACCATAGAGAAGATTAGAGCGCTTTGCCCATAAACGGAGGGATCTTTCCCTTGCCTTGATGGGGCAAACTGCCTTAGTGAAAATGGTCATTTTCCCAAAATTACTATGCACCTACGCCTATCTGGATAACTAGGAAGAATGAATTATACTTACGCTCTACACTGCGTAGCTTTTTATGGAAACCCAAATCAGCTAGAGGGAGTGGCTGAGGCCAGGGAGTGAGGGAGAGTAAACCTACCTGACCCAAAGAATGACAATGTGGCAGCTCTTTTTCGGTGGGACTATGACATTTACAGATTCATGAAGTACCCACCTAGAGGCTTACTGAATGTCTGCACTGCACCTCTTTTGTTTTTTTGCATATTTGCATGGGGGGAGCTGTTATAATATTCAGAATGTCAAAGGTCCTCCACCCTTTTTGCTTCCCTTGCATAGAGCTTGGAGCAGGGGCGTAGCCAGACAACAGATTTTGGGTGGGCCTAGTCAAGAAGTGGGTGGGCACCAAGTGTTGTCCTCCCCCCCCCCCCCCAATGCGATGAGGCCAGTATCAGCAGCTTAGGAAGCTTAGACTGCTGAAGTGGAAAGCAGTGTTTTCAGCACCATCAGGGGGAGGTCTTCAGCTGGCGGAGCTTGGGATCCCCACTAGCTAGCACTAAATATGTGCAGCTGTTGGGTGGGCCTGAGTCCTAAGTGGATGGGCCCCGGCCCACCCAGGCCCACCTGTGGCTACGCCACTGGCTTGGAGATATTTTATGGTCTTGGCATGGGACTAAGACTAAGAGAAACAGTTGCACCAGTCCAGTGGCACCATCTGCTGGAAGCAGAGAAATACTGGAATGTTCCTGGCTGCACCATCTGTTATACCGATGATGTCATCAGAATCTTCAATTCTTTGCCTCCATCTGCTAGTACGGGGGACACAACCATAGATCTGGACTGATCTCTAGCAGGATGAAAAACAAAAAAGTCTTCTTTTATGACATAGGGTGCTGGAACACTTCTGGCAAAGAAATATTACCACCTGGAGTATTGTGTTCAGTTCTGGAGGCCGTACCTTGCTAATGATGTAAAAAAAATGGAAGCGGTGCAAAGAAAAGCTACGAGAATGGTAAGGGATTTGCGTTCCAAGACGTATGAAGAGAGACTTGCTGACCTGAACCCTGGAGGAAAGGAGGAACAGGGGTGATATGATACAGACGTTCAAATATTTGCCCGTCTCATCTTCCGCCAGGGTCGCTTTACTCATACTACCCCTCTCCTCAAGACCCTTCACTGGCTCCCTATCCGTTTTCGCATCCTGTTCAAACTTCTTCTACTAACCTATAAATGTACTCACTCTGCTGCTCCCCAGTATCTCTCCACACTTGTCCATCCCTACACCCCTTCCCGTGCACTCCGCTCCATGGATAAATCCTTCTTATCTGTTCCCTTCTCCACTACTGCCAACTCCAGACTTCGCACCTTTTGTCTCGCTGCACCCTACGCCTGGAATAAACTTCCTGAGCCCCTACGTCTTGCCCCATCCTTGGCCACCTTTAAATCTAGACTGAAAGCCCACCTCTTTAACATTGCTTTTGACTCGTAACCACTTGTAACCACTCGCCTCCACCTACCCTCCTCTCTTCCTTCCCGTTCACATTAATTGATTTGATTTGCTTACTTTATTTATTTTTTGTCTATTAGATTGTAAGCTCTTTGAGCAGGGACTGTCTTTCGTCTATGTTTGTACAGCGCTGCGTATGCCTTGTAGCGCTATAGAAATGCTAAATAGTAGTAGTAGTAGTCTCTTGTAACCAGAGCTAATATTGTGATGTCATAATGCCTCAGGCCACCAATAAGAGCCAACCTCATCAGTGATGTCACAATGGCTTGATTGTCCTATACTTGGCTCACTTTTATTACATAGCTCTTTGAGCAGGGACTGTCTTTCTTCTATGTTTGTGCAGCGCTGCGTACGCCTTGTAGCGCTATAGAAATGCTAAATAGTAGTAGTAGTAGTAGATGGGAAGGTGGTAGAACGAGAGGACATGAAATGAGATTGAAGGGGGGCAGACTCAAGAAAAATGTCAGGAAGTATATTTTCACGGAGAGGGTGGTGGATGCTTGGAATGCCCTCCCGCTGGAGGTGGTGGAGATGAAAACGGTAGCGGAATTCAAGCATGCTTGGGATAAACATAAAGGAATGGATCCTCAGAAGCTTAGCCGAGATTAGGAGGCGGGGCTGGTGTTTGGGTGGTGGGGCTAGTTCTGGGCAAGACTTCTACGGTCTGTGTCCTGAAAATGGCAGATACAAATCAAGGTAAGGTGTACACAAGAAGTAGCACGTGAGTTTATCTTGTTGGGCAGACTTTTTCTGCCATCATCTACTATGTTACTATGAAATATTACCCTTCACCTTTTTAGTACCATATGCCTGGAAAAAAAAATTTATATGTGGCCTAGTTTTCTTACTGATTACTAATCATTCAACATTATTATTACTCTTTCTGTCTGACAAGAACACTCGGTAGGGAACAGGCAAAATAAATGCCAATGCCAAAAATATATGGATGCGGAGCATGAACACTGTAGAGAGATTTCCAAAACCCTCTTGCACTTATCTTCCCCCCCCCCCCCACCCCCACCCCATGAAAAATATATCTCCTTGTTGAAAGATTCTCCAACTAGGTCAGTAAATCAGCAGCAATCGGTCTAAAAAAAGGGTGAAATACAGAGCGTTCCTCCTAAAAGCCCAAAAATAAAACCAAAGTGATTATGCTATTTTGTTCTCTCACTGTAACCCACTGCTTCAAAATTTATCAGTCACAGAGACTTCATTAGAAAACCAACCATGAGGGCACAAGTGAAGAAAGCAATTTTACGATTCCTCAACTGAACACAATCTTTACTTCTTCTCCCTGTTCTTTGATCGGAAACAGCAATGATACCACACCACAAAAAAGCTAAAAAGCCCTTCTGTTGGTACATTATAAAAACCCATTCATGACAACATGAGGGTTAAGGAGAAGGGGCTGCCCAGAGTCCAGGACCATCAGTAACTGTCTGTACTAGGAAGATAGTCAGACATTTCTGTTATGCTTCTGCTTCACTGGATTGTACTGAATGACTCAACGGTTAAAGGCTGCAAGGAGCCTCCAGTACAAACTAAATACATACAATTAAACTTATTAGCCTTCCAGAAAGTCTCTATTCCCCACAAGAAAGGACCTGAATAATATGCAGTAAAAGAATTCTTCTTTTGAAATGTGCAATTTTTTTTTCTTTCATTGCAAGATGAAAACGATAAGATCTATTATAAAAGAAAGCTGGCTTGAACACCAAATTGTGTTCTAACTTTCTCCCAGTTGCCAATCTTCCTTTCTTGGCTAAAAATAACTGAAAAAGTGGGTCCTTTCTCAACTGATTTCAATTCGGGAATTTCAACAACATGTTTCATCCTTACCAGTCTTGGGTTTCAGGAAGAACGCAGAACAAGAGACTGCACCCGATATTCATGATTAATGAAATCATATGCTTCCTGGATCAACAGAAGGATGGGCTGCTTGTCTAATTAGATCTAAGCTCCGCGTTTGATTTGATTGGCCATACGTTCCTTCTAGCTCAGCTAGAGCAGGTTAGTGTCAAAGAATATATTTTTCTTTTCACTGACTTGTGAAACAGTCTTGACGCAAAAACTCTCTTCTTCTTACCCACTGA
The DNA here is from genome assembly GCF_901765095.1 of Microcaecilia unicolor. Taxonomy (NCBI): domain Eukaryota; kingdom Metazoa; phylum Chordata; class Amphibia; order Gymnophiona; family Siphonopidae; genus Microcaecilia; species Microcaecilia unicolor. The sequence goes on along the minus strand of NW_021963433.1, from coordinate 69,859 downwards.
CTTGTGAAGTACCAAAACACTCTATTTTATCTCTACAATAAGGCAAACGTCAGCAAAAAAACAAAAAATAATCTTACAAACAAGTACAATATAAAGCTAAAGAAAATAATAGTTCTTATCCTTCAAATGGAATAGCAGAATAATCACTCTCCTTGTTCTTTATCTATTAAAAAGGCGGAAAAACACCTCAAATGTCCGGACTGTGGAACCAAGTCAGTAATCTTCATTCCTACATTCATTGGACTCACATAAGAACATAAGAGTAGCCATACTGAGTCAGACTGATGGTTCATCTAGCCCAGTATCCTCTTTTCCAAACAGTGGCCAAGCCAGGTCACAAGTACCTGGCAGAAACTCAAATCGTGGCAACATCCCATGTCGAAGCCCAAAGAATAGCAAGATTCCGGAATCCTAAAGAGTGACAAGATTCCATGTAGAACCCCAAAGAATACCAAGATTCTGGAATCCTAAAGTGACAAGATTCCATGCAGAATCTCAAAGAGAAGCAACATTCCATACTACAAATCCCAGGGCAAGCAGTTGCTTCCCATGTCTGTCTCAATAGCAGACTATGGACTTTTCGTCCAGAAACTTGTTCAAACCTTTTTTAAAACCCAGATACATTAACCACTGTTACCACATCCTCCAGCAAAGAGTTCCAGAGCTTAACTATTCGTTGAGTGAAAAAATATTTCCTCCTATTTGTTTTTAAAGTATTTCCATGTTACTTTCTTGAGCGTCCCCTAGTCTTTGTACTTTTGAAACGAGTAAAAAAAAAAAAATCTGATTTACTTCTACTCATTCTTCTGCACCAATCAGGATTTTGTAGACCTCAATCATATCTCCCCTCATCTGTCTCTTTACCAACCTCCTTCCTTCCAATGTTTTATTTTTACATTTTCATAATATGCAGTTGAAAATATTTAGCAATCCTCGTTATCAATGATCATCAATGTGACATACAGCATAAATCCAGCACTTAGCTTTCAAATTGTATTCCCAACAGGGCTCTCTGTTTCACTTCACTTAAGCTTCTTCAGGGGACTAAGTTGCACAGATTATTTTTACCTACAAACATGATGTCAGTATATGAGTGCATATAGTTTACTGAGGGCCAGTGGTAGGGTTTCTGGCGCCCTCCTGCAGCCTATTAGTCAGCGTCCCTACCCATCCAGGGTCAGGATCACTATGGCTCCGCCCCTACAGTAGTCACACCCACAGTAGCCACACCTCTTTTACCAGCCATGGCATGATTGAAAATATTAAACCAGTATAGAAGAAAAATAACTTGTATGGGTTTGTTTTTTTTGTTTTCATTATAAATAATTTCTGTAAGCTGTTACAGCTCCAGTATACCCAAAATGACACAAACCAAATTAGCATACAGACCAGGAATTAGGAGAACAGACAGTCTTGCCAACTCTGAAAAACAATGTGTTATCAAAATCTCAGAACATAAACAGACAGACACTTGGCCTTGCAGTCACACATGCAGAACAGAGATAGCCCCTGTTCAAATTCTTCAAAAATTAACCTGAAATCCTAAGAAAGACTCTGCATGCAGCACAAAACCAGAAAAACAGAAAGAAACGCATTGCAATACATTGCAAAATAAGACAACAGATGTAAATTCTCAAAGTGGACATAGTCCAAACACTAAAATGAAAATAAAATGATTTTTTTTCTACCTTTGTTGTCTGGTGACTGTTTTTCTGATCATGCTGGCCCAGTATCTGATTCTGCTGCTCTCTATCTGTCCTCTTAACTCCGTTTTCAGGGATTCCTTTCCATTTATTTCTTTACTTTCCTCCTTTCTTCTTCATTTCTTGCCCTACATCCGTAAGTAAAAGCTGGGTCCTCCGCAGACTTGACTGTCCAGTGGATCCAGCTTCTGCCTATTTTCTCCATCCATATGCAGTTTTTCTCCTCTCTTCCTTTTCCCTCATTTCATCTCCTTCCTCTCTCTTCCCTCCCCTCCATCCATGTCCAGCATTTCTTCTCTCTCCCTTCCCTCTCCTCCATCCATGTCCAGCATTTTTCCTCTCCCCCCTCCATGCATGTCCACCATTTCTCCTCTCTCCCCTCCATTCATATTTATCTCACTTCCTCTCTCTTCCCTCCATCCATGCAGTGGCGTACCAAGGGGGGGGGCGGTGGGGGCGGTCCGCCCCAGGTGCACGCCGCTGGGGGGGGAGGTGCCGCGGCGCGCGCCTGCTGCGAGAGTTCGCTAACTTCTCTTGTTCGCTGCAGCTCCCACTGCCCCGGAACAGGTTACTTCCTGTTCCGGGGCAGATGGAGCTGCAGCAAACGAGCAAAGTTAGTAAACTCGCAGCAGGCGCACGCTGCGGCACCCCCCCCAGCGGCATGCACCCGGGGGTGCTCTTTCGCGGGGGGGGGTCTTTCACCGGTGGGTTCCGCGCTGCCTCGGGGGGGGCGCTGCACCCTGGGGGCGGGGTGCTGCCCCGGGTGTCCGCCCCCCTAGGAATGCCACTGCATCCATGTCCAGCATTTCTTCTCTCTCCCTTCCCCTCCATCCATGTGCATCTCCTGTCCTGTCCTCTGTCTTCCCTCCGCTACATCCATGTCCAGAACTTCTTCTACCCTCCCCTCCATCCATGTCCTGAAACTCTCCTCTCTCCCCTGCACTCCCCTCCATCCATCCATGTCCAGCAACCCTCCTCTCTCCCCTGCCCTCCCCTCCATCCACCCATGTCCAGCAACTCTCCTCTCCCCTCCATCCACCCATATCCAGCAACTCTCCTCTCCCCTGCCCTCTCCTCCATCCACCCATGTCCAGCAGCTCTCCTCTACCCTGCCCTCCATCAAACTATCTATCCATATCCAGCAATTCTCCTCTCTCCCCTGCCCCCTCTCCATCCATCCATACCCAGCAATTCTCCTCTCTCCCCTGCCCTCCCCTCCTCTCCATGTCCAGCAAATTCTCCTCTCTCCCTGGGCCCTGCCCTCCCCTCCATCTGCAGCGATTTCTCCTCTCTCCCCTGCCCTCCCAGTGATTCTCCTTTGCCCATATCATCCGCTCCCATCCATGTCCAGCGATTCTCCTCTCTCCCCTGCCCTTCCCTCCCGCTCCCATCCATGTCCAGCGATTTTGCTTTGCCCCCATCCTCCCCTCCCATTCATGTCCACCTGCCCGCCCTCTTCTCCCCCCAACATCCCCCTTTTTGTTCCTGCCACTCTGCATAGTTTAAATATTTTATTTACCTCTGTCGCAGCGGCCGTGTCAGTGAAAGCCCTGCCCGTCTCTAGCCTTCCCTTCATTCTCTCAGTGTCCTCCCCTCACGGAAAGAGGAAATGACATCAGAAGAAGGCGGGACACAGAGGGAACAAAAGGAAGGCTAGAGATGGGCAGGGCTTTCACTGACGTGGCCGCTGCGACGGAGGTAAATAAAAGATTTAAACCTCCCAGGGCAGCGCGCGGGTGCAGGCAAACGAGGGCTGTGGGAGGTGAGGTAAGCGGCGGTAAACATGGCTTGTGGCGCCCTCCAGAGGTCGGCGCCCCCCTGCCATGCTTACCTCGCTTACCGGGTTGCACCAGCCCTGAGTGTACTGTTAGTGTTTTACTAAACTTCTAGTGAGTCCAATTTTGATTTTGAACTCACTGTTTCAAATTCGGCGCCCGACTTCCAACATGGTGCTTGGTGGCTACAAAACGTCAATATCTTTCCTAACTGAACCCTGGCTGTTTAAATAACTTTATCAATCCCAGTCATACTGTGTACTTCAGAGACTCTTCTGATCATATAAAGAATGCTATTCTAAACCAGAGAAACGCTGTCCGTTCTATATGTGAATTTAAACCCCTTGGTTTTAAGGATTACAGAGTATGTATCCACCGTTGCTCTTTCTTTGTTAATGTATTTTTAATGTATTTATAAATGACCTAGAGATGGGAATAACTAGTGAGGTAATTAAATTCGCCGATGACACAAAATTATTCAGGGTCGTCAAGTCGCAGGAGGAATGTGAACGATTACAGGAGGACCTTGCGAGACTGGGAGAATGGGCGTGCAAGTGGCAGATGAAGTTCAATGTTGACAAGTGCAAAGTGATGCATGTGGGTAAGAGGAACCCGAATTATAGCTACGTCTTGCAAGGTTCCGCGTTAGGAGTTACGGATCAAGAAAGGGATCTGGGTGTCGTCGTCGATGATACGCTGAAACCTTCTGCTCAGTGTGCTGCTGCGGCTAGGAAAGCGAATAGAATGTTGGGTGTTATTAGGAAGGGTATGGAGTCCAGGTGTGCGGATGTTATAATGCCGTTGTATCGCTCCATGGTGCGACCGCACCTGGAGTATTGTGTTCAGTACTGGTCTCCGTATCTCAAAAAAGATATAGTAGAATTGGAAAAGGTACAGCGAAGGGCGACGAAAATGATAGTGGGGATGGGACGACTTTCCTATGAAGAGAGGCTGAGAAGGCTAGGGCTTTTCAGCTTGGAGAAGAGACGGCTGAGGGGAGATATGATAGAAGTGTATAAAATAATGAGTAGAATGGATCGGGTGGATGTGAAGCGACTGTTCACGCTATCCAAAAATACTAGGACTAGAGGGCATGAGTTGAAGCTACAGTGTGGTAAATTTAAAACGAATCGGAGAAAATTTTTCTTCACCCAACGTGTAATTAGACTCTGGAATTCGTTGCCGGAGAACGTGGTACGGGCGGTTAGCTTGACGGAGTTTAAAAAGGGGTTAGATAGATTCCTAAAGGACAAGTCCATAGACCGCTATTAAATGGACTTGGAAAAATTCCGCATTTTTAGGTATAACTTGTCTGGAATGTTTTTACGTTTGGGGAGCGTGCCAGGTGCCCTTGACCTGGATTGGCCACTGTCGGTGACAGGATGCTGGGCTAGATGGACCTTTGGTCTTTCCCAGTATGGCACTACTTATGTACTTATGTACATTGTCACAGTCACCCCCTCTCTCACATTTGTGGGAGCCCAATCTATTTATTTAGATTTTGCTCACCCCTTTTTCAGTAGTAGCTCAAAGTGAGTTACATTCAGGTACTCTGGATATTTCTGTGTCCCAGGAGGTACTCTGGATAGTTCTGTCCCAGGTGGGCTCACAATCTAAGTTTGTACCTGAGGCAATGGAGGGTTAAGTGACTTGCCCAAGATCACAAGGAGCGGCAATGGGATTTCAACTGGCCACCTCTGGATTGCAAGACTGGTGCTCTAACCACTAGGCCACTCCTCCATGCCCTTCTAAATCAAATGTATGTTCTTTTACTGAACAAAGTGATGTCCTCCAGGTTTCATCCGTTTAACACAAGAGCGATGTTATGCGATTCTTTGATGTAAACTCCTTGAGGTTTTACCCACATACCATTTAAGTCACACACATTCTAAGACATAAACCAAATAAGTTTGAATGGCAGTTAGTTCTTTGCTGTAACCTAAATAATTTCCCATCAATTGGATTCCTGAACTCACTGATCTCTGCTGTAATCAAACATGTCTTGCAATGCCCACATTGAGTATTACCAACTGTTTCTGCCTGTGTGGGTACAAAACTTAACATTTCTTTCTTGAAAAAGATCAAAGAACCTGAAAGAAATATTAAGTCCAGTGCTTGAGCCCACGTTACAGACAGAAACAGTTCATAATATTCAATATGGGCATTTGCAAGACGTGTTGCTGCCACAGGCAGGATATCTGAGGTCGTTTTCCTCCTTTTTAATCAAAAACAAGGAGACTGATTAATTTGCTATTCCATTTGAAGTAAAAGAACTATTTCTGACTTCAGCTTGATTGTACTTGCATCTATTTTATCTCTTACACTGTTTAACGTCTTCATCGCTCCTTTGGCAACTCTGATCCAATCCTTAGGCCCGCAGATGATATACAACTCTTGGTGGCAGACAATTTTCTTCTAAGTTGGCAGGAGAAACTGTCAGAAATAGCTCCTTGGCTAACAGATGACAAGCTGGTCCTTAACATGAAGAAGACTGAGAGGCACAAACATTGCAAATTAACACTGTCAACTAACGAGCAAGATGTAAACAGGAACAACAAGCATAGTTTGAAATGTCTATATGCGAATGTCAGAAGCAGTGGCGTTCCTAGGGGGGCTGACACCCGGGGCGGATTGCCAATGCGCCCCGCCCCCCCCCCCCCGGAACAGCGCGACGCCCCCCCCCCCCCCCCCGGCGAAAGAACCTCCCCCCCGGGTGCACACCACTGGGGGGGAGGGTGCTGCACGCCTGCCGACTCTTCGTTTTCATGCTCCCTCTGCCCCGGAACAGGAAGTAACCTGTTCTGGAGCAAAGGGAGCATGAAAACGAAGAGCCGACAGGCACGCGGCACCCACCCCCCCCCCCAAGCGGACCGCCCCCCCCTTGGTACGCCACTGGTCAGAAACCTAAGAAATAAGATGGGAGAGTTAGAATACATTACACTAAATGAAAAGAGAGATATAATAGACATCTTTGAGACCTGATGGATGGAGGATAACCAGTGGGACAATGATATACCGGGGTACAAATTATATTATGTGGAGGGGCATAATCGAACAGGGCGTCCAAGTTTTCCTGACGGCGTCCTCGCAGGACGTCCTCGCGAAGAGGCGGGGAAACCCATATTATCGAAACAAGATGAGCGTCCATCTTTCGTTTCGATAATACGGTCGGGGACGCCCAAATCTCAACATTTAGGTCGACCTTAGAGATGGTCGTCCCCGGTTTTCGGCGATAATGGAAACCGAGGACGCCCATCTCAAAAACGACCAAATCCAACTCATTTGGTCATGGGAGGAGCCAGCATTCATAGTGCACTGGTCCCCTTCACATGCCAGGACACCAACCGGGCACCCTAGGGGGCACTGCAGTGGACTTCAGAAAAAGCTCCCAGGAAAATAGCTCCCTTACCTTGTGTGCTGAGCCCCCCTCCCAAAAAAACCCCACTCCCCACAACTGTACAACACCACCATAGCCCTTACGGGTGAAGGGGGGCACCTAGATGTGGGTACAGTGGGTTTGTGGTGGGTTTTGGAGGGCTCACATTTACCACCACAAGTGTAACAGGTAAGGGGGGGGATGGGCACGGGGCCACCTGCCTGAAGTGCACTGCACCCACTAAAACTGCTCCAGGGACCTACATACTGCTGTCATGAAGCTGGGTATGATATTTGAGGCAGGCATAGAGGCTGGCAAAAAATATTTTTAAAGTTTTTTTTTTTTTTAAGACTGGGAGAGGGTTAGTGACCACTGGGGGAGTAAGGAGCCTCACAAATGACTTATACAGGGGCATTAAAACCTCTTTTCTTCTGCTGGTCACACCTCTCTCTATACAGCCTAACAACCTTCTAGCTATGGGCCACCGCCTTGTCACACTGTTCCGTCACTTTCAGATCCTCAGAAACTATCACCCCAAGATCCCTCACCCTGCCTGTACATATCAGACTCTCACTGCCTAACACATACATCTCCCGTGGATTTCTACTCCCTAAGAGACTGGGGAGGCGAAAGTCCTGGAAAACACATATCCTCTAGAGTTCCCTTCTTATCAGCATAGAGTGTTTTATAACAGGAAATAAAAGCTTTCATAACAGCTTCCTGTCAGGACACCACCCCTTCTGCCATTTTAAGCTTAGTAATATACTTTTTCCACTAATTAAGTTCACCGATAAGTGACCTGTTCTATCACCTCGTTTATGCTATTTATATTTATAGAAAAAAATATCCGTCTTAACAATAATGTCAATGAGCTCCTTCCTCCAGAAAAGCCTGACCTTCCCCAACAGAAAAATGTGTCCCTCCTCCAACGGTTCAAATCCAGAACCCCCACAGAGCCTACACTGGGGACATTCTCCTGGACCAAGAGCCCTACTGAGGCTAGTGGATGCAGATGTGGCCCATCGGCATGGCTAGGCCCCCTGACCCTTACTCCATGCCTTTTGCTTTAGCAGCTGCAGGGGTTCCCCAAGCTTTTTTTTTCTTTTACAGGAACTCGGGGGGGAAAATGAGTACTAAAGTCAGCACGCTTGAAATCCAGAACGTTGAGTTTTGAGTGGCCGCTCTCCACTTTAGCTGTAATATCAAACCAAACCATTTGATGGTCACTGCTGCCCAGGTGGGCACCCACTCGGATATCTGACACGCTATCCCCATTTGTGAGCACCAGATCCAGTGTCGCTCCCTCCCTCGTGGGTTCTGTCACCATTTGTCTAAGCAGAGCACTTTGGAAAGCATCCACGATCTCTCTCTACTTCTTTCTGATTCCGCAGACGGAACCTTCCAATCTACATCCGGCAGATTGAAATCTCCCAGCAACAGCACTTCTCTCTTGTTTCCCAACTTTTGAATATCTGCGATCAGGTCTTTATCTAATTCCTCCAATTGTTTCGGAGGTCTGTAGACAACACCCACGTGTATAGAGGTTCTTAATCTCATTTTCCATCTAGTCCAGCCTAATTTTATTTGTAGCATTTGTATCCCACATTTTCCCACCCATTTGCAGGCTCAATATGGCTTACATTTGCCGTAATGGCGGTTGTCGTTACCGGGATAGCAAAATTACAAAAGGCGTTGCATTAAGGTGCATAAATACATGGTAAGGAAGAATACATTATGGTAATGCATATTGGTTCCTAAGTGATAGACTGGATTGTAACATACATTAGGTCATCAACTATAGGGAGATCGTATTTGGCACAGGATTACAGTGGTAGTGCTTGATCATTAATAGCAAAAAGGTTAATCAGTCAAGTGATTAGAGTTCAGTTTTCCTGATTCATATGCAGTCTTATTGTTTAGTATTGAAGATGGATATTATTGGTATGCCTTCTTGAACAAATCAGTTTTCAATAGCCTTCGGAAGATAGTTAGGTCTTGTGTTGTTTTTATGGCCTTCGGTAGCGCGTTCCATAATTGCGTGCAAATGTAGGAGAAACTGGTTGCATATGTGGATTTATATTTTAACCCTTTACGCTTGGGGTAGTGAGAAATGAGCGTGCTGATCTTTTTGCATTCCTAGTAGGCAAGTCTATAAGGTCTGACATACGCTGCTTCCCCGTGAATGATTTTGTGAACCAGGGTGCAGACTTTAAACGCAATTCGTTCTTTTAGTGGGAGCCAGTGCAGTTTTTCTCTTAGGGGTTTGGCGCTTTCGAATTTCGCTTTCCCAAATATGAGTCTGGCTGCTGTGTTTTGATCGGTTTGGAGCTTCTTAATGATTTGTTCTTTGCATCCGGCATAAATGGCATTGCAGTAATCTAGATGGTTTAGTACCATTGATTGTACCAGGCTTCGGAATACTTCCCTTGGGAAGAAAGGTTTAATCCTCTTAAGTTGTGCTCTCACCTATCCACCCTTAGTTATTTGTTTGCTCTTGAGATAGTCGAAATTCCAGGTTACTTTGTGCACATGTATTAATTTGCTTGATGAAAATTGGACTGACACCAATCTGAATCGAGTCAGTGTCATCCAGTTCCAGGAGGAGCCTAAGCCAGAAGAGGATGAGGATGAGACAGGAGCTGAGTGAAGGGTAGGAGTCTAGTGCTTTGCTCTGGGGTGATGTCTTCAAATGAATTTAGTTTTTTGGGTACCATAGCATCAATGCCAGGATATGTGGAGATGAAAACAGTAGCGGAATTCAAGCATGCGTGGGATAAACATAAAGGAATCCTGTGCAGAAGGAATGGATCCTCAGAAGCTTAGCCGAGATTGGGAGGTGGGGCTGGTGTTTGGGTGGTGGGGCTAGTTCTGGGCAAGACTTCTCTACGGTCTGTGTCCTGAAAATGGGGCTAGTTCTGGGCAAGACTTCTCTACGGTCTGTGTCCTGAAAATGGGGCTAGTTCTGGGCAAGACTTCTACGGTCTGTGTCCAGAAGCTTAGCCGAGATTGGGAGGTGGGGCTGGTGTTTGGGTGGTGGGGCTAGTTCTGGGCAAGACTTCTATGGTCTGTGTCCTGAAAATGGGGCTAGTTCTGGGCAAGACTTCTCTACAGTCTGTGTCCTGAAAATGGGGCTAGTTCTGGGCAAGACTTCTACGGTCAGTGTCCAGAAGCTTAGCTGAGATTGGGAGGTGGGGCTGGTGTTTGGGTGGTGGGGCTAGTTCTGGGCAAGACTTCTCTACGGTCTGTGTCCTGAAAATGGGGCTAGTTCTGGGCAAGACTTCTCTACGGTCTGTGTCCTGAAAATGGGGCTAGTTCTGGGCAAGACTTCTACGGTCTGTGTCCAGAAGCTTAGCCGAGATTGGGAGGTGGGGCTGGTGTTTGGGTGGTGGGGCTAGTTCTGGGCAAGACTTCTATGGTCTGTGTCCTGAAAAAGGCAGATACAAATCAAGGTAAGGTATACACAAGAAGTAGCACATATGAGTTTATCTTGTTGGGCAGACTAGATGGACCGTGTAGGTCTTTTTCTGCTGTCATCTACTATGTTACTATGTTATTGTTAATTTGTGTTATATTCTGTACGTTATGTTCATTACGTTTGTAAGCCACATTGAGTCGATTTTCAGCTAATGTGGGGTATAAATGTCATGAATGAATGAATAAATAAATAAATAAACAATTGCCCAGAAAGAACCCTCAATCACCCTGGACGGGCTGCTCAAACCGTGTCACCCAGGTCTGCCTCAGCAAGAAGAGATACAGCTGAATCCAAAATAGCCACTGTTCCCGCGTTCTCAGGCACAGGAACATGACTGTGTGAAGACACGATGCCTGCAACTGCAGCTGGTGAAAACAAACTTCTGCAGCTGAAGTTCCACCGTTATCAGAATCAGCTGCAGAAGTACAGCAAAAGCTGCATTGTCCGTCCGTACGGGTTTCTACAGCTTCCACAGCAAGAATATCTTTAAGTGAAAACCCTGCCACGGTTAAGCAGCGCACCCAACAGCACTAGACTCAGAGCCACACAAGCCAGCAGCTCCTGAAAAAACAGCACCCCAAACTGCTCCCAGTCCCAGTCAGCAAACAAAGAAATACAACTTAAGGCGAATCCATAATTGTTTTCAAGCCTCCCAATTCAAACTCTTGACATAAGCATTAATTTTAAGCCAACTAGATTACTGTAACTCTTTGTATCTGGGCTGTAATCCAACCAGGCCAGGAGCAGAACATTCCAGAACATCTACACGGGATGTCTGTTAACCACCTTTTAGAGACAGAGCAGTACTCAGATTTGAATGATTTTCTCCCATCTACCGGATGACATCATAACCCATTGGTTCTGGACTGGTCTGGAAGTGGTGATAAGTACTGGGTAAACCAGGAGGTTCATATCTGCTAGCAACTTCTATGGCAAGATGAAGTAGCCTAGTGGTTAGGCTGGCAGGCTGAGAACCAGAGAAGCCAGAGTTTAATGCTCCCTGTGACCTCAGGCAAGTTGCTTGACCTTCCACTGGCTCAGCTACCAACTTAGATTGCAAGCCCTCAGGAGTAGAGAAATACCGTACTTAAACATTGCTCAGCTTAGGTTTGGAAACATGAGTAATTATATCTAAAATCCAAATTTTTCTCCTTTGTTCTCTGCTTAAAACAGGCCTGGAAAAAAAAACACAATACAAATCATGCATTTCTCTCTGCTGAAAACCATTCTAAGAATTGTCTTTATGCAGCTTTTTCAGGTGGAATTTTCAAGTCACGCAAGGCAATAAGAGGAAAATAAAATCTGCTGACTATAATCTTTTTCATTCTGTGCTCAATTATGTGCATATTTATTACCTCAGGAAAACAGACCTTATCTGACAAGTGTTTCTGGTCCAGCTCAGAGCGTTATTCATAGCAACTGTGGGGAAAATGGCTGTAGGGTAATTATATAAAACGATGCGAGACAAACCCAACTTCAGTTATTCCTATAGCAAGGTAATTTTCTAAAGCATTTTCTGTGGTTAAAACAATGTTTTACCCACAAACATAAGTACTTCTAAAAATTGCCTTGCAGTTGTTATGCATGCATTAAAGTACAAATACTACTACTACTATTTAACATTTCTAAAGCGCTACTAGGGTTACGCAGCGCTGTAGAATTTAACATAGAAGGACAGTCCCTGTTCAAAGAGCTTACAATCTAAAGGACAAATGTACAGTCAGTCAAGTAGGGGCAGTCAAATTGGGGCGGTCTAGATTTCCTGGATAGAGGTACAATGGTTAGGTGCCGAAAGCGACATTGAAGAGGTGAGCTTTGAGTAAGGATTTGAAGATGGGCAGGGAGGGGGCTTGGTGTATGGGCTCAGGAAGTTTATTCCAAGCATAGGGGTGAGGCGAGGCAGAAAGGGTGGAGCCTGGAGTTGGCGGTGGTGGAGAAGGGTACTGAGAGGAGGGATTTGTCCTGTGAGTGGATGTTATGGGTAGGAGCATAGGGGGAGATGAGGGTAGAGAGGTAGTGAGGGGCTGCAGATTGAGTGCATTTGTAGGTAAGAAGAAGAAGCTTGAACTGTATGCGGTATCTGATCGGAAGCCAGTGAAGTGACTTGAGGAGAGGGGTGATATGAGTATATCGGTCCAGGCGGAAGATAAGACGTGCAGCAGAGTTCTGAACGGATTGAAGGGGGGATAGATGGTTAAGTGGGAGGCCGGTGAGGAGTAGGTTGCAGTAGTCAAGGCGAGAGGTAATGAGAGAGTGGATGAGAGTTCGGTTGGTGTGCTCAGAGAGGAAAGGGCGAATTTTGCTGATGTTAAAGAGGAAGAAGCGACAGGTCTTGGCTGTCTGCTGGACAAATAACCGCTGCAAATACTTTTATTTTATTTATTTGTTACATTTGTATCCCACATTTTCCCACCTATTTGCAGGCTCAATGTGGCTTACAGAGTACCAGAGAGGCCTTTGCAGGCTCCGGTGTGAACAAATACAGGGTGATGTTGAGATAAGATAACCTTCATGTGGTACAGCCGCATAAGGTCATCGTACAACGGAAGAATTGTGTTATGTCCATTCCGTATTTTAGTTTTGCTGTGTTGCAGAGATCAGGCATTTACGTTGGGTTGGTAACATAGTAACATAGTAGATGACGGCAGAAAAAGACCTGCACGGTCCATCCAGTCTGCCCAACAAGATAAACTCATGTGTATACCTTACCTTGATTTGTACCTGTCCTTTTCAGGGCACAGACCGTATAAGTCTGCCCAGCACTATTCCCGCCTCCCAACCACCAGCCCCGCCTCCCAACCACCGGCTCTGGCACAGACCGTATAAGTCTGCCCAGCACTATCCTCACCTCCCAACACCAGCCCCACCTCCCACCACCAGCTCTGGCACAGACCGTATAAGTCTGCCCAGCACTATCCCCGCCTCCCACCACCGGCTCTGGCACAGACCGTATAAGTCTGCCCAGCACTATCCCCGCCTCCCACCACCGGCTCTGGCACAGACCGTATAAGTCTGCCCAGCACTATCCCTGCCTCCCAACCACCAGCCCACCTCCCAACCACCGGCTCTGGCACAGACCGTATAAGTCTGCCCAGCACTATCCCTGCCTCCCAACCACCAGCCCCACCTCCCAACCACCGGCTCTGGCACAGACCGTATAAGTCTGCCCAGCACTATCCCCGCCTCCCACCACCAGCTCTGGCACAGACCATATAAGTCTGCCCAGCACTATCCCCGCCTCCCAACCACCGGCTCTGGCACAGACCGTATAAGTCTGCCCAGCACTATCCCCGCCTCCACCACCGGCTCTGGCACAGACCGTATAAGTCTGCCCAGCACTATCCCCGCCTCCCAACCACCAGCCCCACCTCCCAACCACCGGCTCTGGCACAGACCGTATAAGTCTGCCCAGCACTATCCCCGCCTCCAAACCATCAGTCCCGCCTCCCACCATCGGCTCTGGCACAGACCGTATAAGTCTGCCCAGCACCATCTCCGTCTCCCGCCACCGGCTTTGCCACCCAATCTCGTCTAAGCTCCTTAGGATCCATTCCTTCTGAACAGGATTCCTTTATGTTTGTCCCACGCGTGTTTGAATTCTGTTACCGTTTTCATCTCCACCACCTCCCGCGGGAGGGCATTCCAAGCAGCCACTACTCTCTCCGTGAAAAAATACTTCCTGACATTTTTCTTGAGTCTGCCCCCCTTCAATCTTATTTCATGTCCTCTCGTTCTACTGCCTTCGTATCTCTGGAAAAGCTTAGTTTGCAGATTAGTAGGTAGGGTATGCCTTTTAAAACAGAGAAATTTTTAATGTTCTCCGGAAATGTAGGTGGTCGTACGTAGTTTTCAAGGCTTTTGATAATGCGTACCCAGAAGGCACAGAGGTGCTCTCAGAAGCAGAGGTTGGGCAGAGTTCTAAGTTACAAGAATCTATTCTAAAACATTTCCGTATCTGCGCAAAGTTAAGCAGAACAGGCGCAACATACGAAGCTAAGTGGCTGCGCAGCCTGGATGCTATGTTATAAAATTAACCTCGCAAGAGTCGTAAATTCAGACCTGCAGATCAGTAGGTCAGAATTTGAACCTCGTACATTAGACGGCTATTGGTGATGTTTAAAAGGGAAACAGAACAGATTATGGAGGGGAACAGAGTGCATGGTCTGCAATAATATACCTTCGAAGGATACTAACAGGGAAGTGAAGGTATCCTGATAGACAGGTTTCAATAAAGGGAGAAGGAGCTCAGGTGCCTGAAGTAAAAATTCCAGTTGAAAGATTCCAAACTAGTCCATCAACTGATAAGCAGGTTATAAATATAAACAATACCTTTCTATATACAAATGCTCAAAGTCTGAAAAATAAGAGGAAAAGGGACTTGATATACTGCCTGTCTGTGGTTACAATCAAAAGCAGTTAAAGTGATGCGTGTGGGAAAGAGGAACCTGAACTATCTCTATATATAAAAGGCACCGCCAACGTTCTAAATGAAGCCTCCAGCCGGAAGTGTGAAGGGGGAGAGATATCCAGTTTCCCCATGAGTGTCTGCCCCGCCCTCGCTCTCTCTGTAACACAAACAGTGAAGGAAAACACAGCAAAGCACGAAATCAAATCGCTCTCTCTGTAACAGTGAAGGACTCAGAGGGGGGAGGGGAGAGAGAGCAGAAGCCCTCACTATCTCTGTAACACAAACACAGCACAGCAGGAAACTTAACACTGAAGGACTCGACTCCAAGGGGGGAGGGGACAGAGAGGACAGACAGCACAGGGGAAGGGAGAGAGGGCAGAGGGCAGGGACACACACACTCCCACATGCACACAGAAGAAAACCTTGCTAGCCCCCGTTTCATTTGCATCAGAAACGGGGCTTTTTTACTAGTAGCTACATAATGCAAGGTTCCACACTAGGAGTCACCAACCAGGAAAGGGATCTAGGCGTCATTGTTGACGATATGTTGAAACCTTCTGCTCAGTGTGCTATGGTGGCTAAGAAAGGGAAAGGGAAATGGGACTTGATATACTGCCTTTCTGAGATTTTTGCAACTACATTCAAAGTGGTTTACATATATTCAGGTACTTATTTTGTACCAGGGACAATGGAGGGTTAAGTGACTTGTCCAGAGTCACAAGGAGCTGCAGTGGGAATTGAGCTCAGTTCCCCAGGATCAAAGTCCACTGCACTAACCACTAGGCTACTCCTCCACTCCGCAAATAGAATATTAGGTACTATACTGAAAGGAATGGAAAACAAAAGTGAGGACGTTATAATGTCCTTGTATGGGCCCATGGTGCAACCACACCTCAAATGTTGTGTTCAATTCTGGTCGCGGCATCTCAAAAAAGATATAGTGGAATTAGAAAAGGTGCAGAGAAGGACGACGAAAATGATAAAGGAGATGGGATGACTTCCCTATGAGGAAAGGCTGAATTTCTAGGGCTCTTCAGTTTGGAGAAAAGATGGCTGAGGGGAGATATGATAGAGGTCTATAAAATAATGAATTGAGTGGAACAGGTGGACGTGAAGTGTCTGTTTACGCTTTCCAAAAATACTAGGACTAGGGGGCATGCGATGAAGCTACAATGTAATAAAATTAAAACGAATCGGGAGAAAATTTTTCTTCACTCAACGTGTAATTAAACTCTGGAATTCATTGCTGGAGAATGTGGTAAAGGTGGTTAGCTTAGCGGTGTTTAAAAAAGGGTTGGGCGGCTTCCTGAAGAAAAAGTCCATAGACCATTATTAAATGGACTTGTGGAAAATCCACTATTTCTGGGATAAGCAGTATAGAATGTGTTGTCCTGTTTTGGGATCTTGCTAGGTACTTGTGACCTGGATTGGCCACTGTTGGAAACAGGATGCTGGGCTTGATGGACCTTTGGTCTGTCCCAGTGTAGCAATACTTATGTACCTATTATATACAGGTGCTTATTTTGTATCTGAAGTGCATGAAGGGTTAGGTGGGAATCAAACCCAGTTCACCAGGATCAAAGCCTGCTGCACTAACCACTAGGCCTACTCCTCTCTCCAGTGTATGTTTAGCACTGAACAAAGGGGTAGATATAATAGTCATCTCAGAGACCTGGTAAAAGGAGGATACAAATTATAGCACAATGATAAGATAAATCAAACTGGTGGAGGGCTGCTGCTAGTCCCCACATTCTATAAACAAATGCATGCAGAGTTATAGAATTTAAATCAGCTCTTAAAACCTTCGTATTTACTGATGCTGGGCACTGGGTCCAAAGAGTCAATGCTGCTGTCCTGATATGTTCCTTTTTTCCACTCCACGATTTGTAATTCCTCACTTTCTTTAAAATTCTGTACGACTGTAAACCGCTTTGAAAGCCGTGTTAAGGCCAGTATATCAAACCTCATTAAACTTGAATAGGGTCACTTATGCCTATAATCTAATTAGCTAATTGTTGCTAAATTAGCATTTAATTGGAGACGAGCACCAATAATGGGCTTTAACAAGCACTAATTAGCAGTTGCGGGCATAACTGACTTACATCCCTATTCTGTACACTAACAGCCTAAGTTCTCTTGCACGCAAAAGAGGCGTTAACATAGGCGTAAGGAACATAGGCCTGTCAAGGGTGTTCCGACTATTCCTATCCACCCTTTATAGAATAGATCAAAATCAAGGCTGGAGTGGGGAACTAGGACTGGTGCCGGGCACTCTCTACCCCCAAACTGGCAGGGAGACACAGAGATTAAGGTGCTCATTTTCAAAGCACATAGACTTGCAAAGTGACGTGGAGGGGCATTTTCAATAGAACGTCTATTCAGTGCCGGTACCCGGACATGGCCCAGCACTGAATATCAGGGGATAATTTAGCCAGTGACGATCAGCGTTTTATTGGGGGCTTATGTTCTTATGTACAGCAGGTGCATTTTATGCAGCCTGCACAGCAAGCCCCGGTGTTTATTTTATTTATTACATTTGTACCCCGCGCTTTCCCACGCATGGCAGGCTCAATGCGGCTTACATAGTAACAATATAAAGAATTACAAAGTCGTAAGAAGAATATACAGTTTGTGGTAAACGCAAAACTAATGGGGTTAACGGATAATAGACCTACCACCTAGGAATGCCAAAAGATCATCCCGCACATTCCTTGATCTGCACTTCCCCAGTTGCAAAGGAATGAAATACAAACTAATGCATGCGTCAAACTTCACCTACTTGAGCACACAGCTATGGAACGCACTGCCGCGCAACTTGAAATCGATATACGAAATAGCGAACTTCCGCGTACTACTGAAGACCCATCTCTTTGAAAGAGCATACCAAAAAGATCAACCCAAGTGAATATGCACAACTCCCCTATTTAATTTTAGAAATGTCTCCTAAAATCTGCTTGTATTCTACTACTTTGCTTTTCTCATCATGCTGACCAAGAACATGCAACACTAAATGTTTATATTACTAACACTTTTCCACTACTCATGATGTATTGTAAGCCACTTTGAGCCTGCAAAGAGGTGGGATAAGGTGGGATACAAATGCAACAAATAAATAAAATAAGTAAGTAAACATAGGAGGAATTGGGTTCGGAAGGAAATGAGCGTTGGGAGGTAGGCATAGAAAGATGGAAAGGAATGGATATGGGATGGCAAAAGGATAATGGGAAACATGGTCAATAACTATTGTCAATAAGAATCATGTGGGCAAGTTTTAGTTAAGTTTATTTATTTATTGCATTTGTATCCCACATTATCCCACCTCTTTGCAGGCTCAATTGGGTCATTAGGGTAGGCTATCTTGAAGAAATGGGTCTTCAGTGCTTTTCTGAAGGGCAAAAGGCCATAAATGGTACGGATGGGTCTTGGTAGAGCATTCCAAAGCTGGCTTGAGCCGACCCTTAAAATCTACACATATATTCCTGTTTCACAAAGGGGAGACACATGTATGTGGGGAAATTTGCACATTGGGATTTACAGCCACTCTTTCACACATATAAGTACTTCCAAAGTGCACATTTAGACCAACCCTCTACAGGAGGGACTAAGGGAGATAGACGCCTTAATCCCCCATCTATCTCATGTTTAAGTAGCAATGTTTCCTCTGTGGGGGGCTTTCCACAGTTATCTTTGTAAAATGGGCGCTACACACATTCCTGCACGTATTTTAAAACAAGCTCTACTCCAACAGACCCTGTTCTAAAATACTACTAGAACTGTACTCGACCTGGACACATCCATTCCGATTTCTCTGTACTGTCTTGATTAGAGAGGTGTGGTAGATGTGTTAGTCCACTTTTAAAGGTAATCAATAGAAATAAAACAAGGAAAAGAAAATTAGATGCTACCTTTTTTATTGGACATAACTTAATACATTTCTTGATTAGCTTTCGAAGGTTGCCCTTCTTCCTCAGATTGGAAATAAGCAAGTGTTGGTAGATGACAGTGTATATAAGTGAAACATCAGAGCATTTCAGTGACGGTCTAACAGGATGGGGGTGGATAGGTGAGAGACAGGGAGAGTCGGGTGGATGAGGGGCAGGGAGATATGCATGGAGATAGGAGGGTGACAAAGCAGTACAATTTTATGGCTTATAATGGGCTAGAAAGCCCAGATCTTTGTTAAGTCCTTTCTGGTGGGTGTCAAAATATTTAATCATTCTGACTTAAAAGGTCTTGCATTCCTGTATTTTTCTATCTAAAATGGGGCTGTACCTCCATCCTAAAAGTCTACACAGTAAACAAAAATATTATTAGGGGTAGAAACACACACAAGGTGATCTCATAAGCTTCCTTTTTCCTTCCAAAAGTAGACTAAATATGATTGTAGGATTTATCGACACTGATTATTGACTGTCCAATTTGTTTTTTGGCCAGATTCAGGATTTGTAGCACAATAATAGGTTCACTGAGAATAATAAGTCTGTTTGCGTTTTCATCCCACTAAAAGGCAAATTCGACTCTGCACAGTGCATCAAAGAAGCAGCCAAGAGATTTGGCATCCAAACCTGCAACCCTCCAGCCCC
This sequence comes from Microcaecilia unicolor, assembly GCF_901765095.1. Classification (NCBI taxonomy): domain Eukaryota; kingdom Metazoa; phylum Chordata; class Amphibia; order Gymnophiona; family Siphonopidae; genus Microcaecilia; species Microcaecilia unicolor. The sequence continues at coordinate 50,539 of NW_021963433.1, read as the reverse complement.
TCCTTCACCCTTCTGTAATTCTAATAATGACCAGTCAACAATCAACATTCCTTCATTAATCACTACTAATTACGTTTATTGATTCCTAAGGCAGGAAATGTCCCTACAAAGGAACACAGTTGATCTAAAAATACCTCACAGAAAAGAGTTCTGATCAAAATGTTGGCTTAAGATCAATTGTTAAAGCAGCCACGCTAAGATTAAGTTTTTTAAAGGCATTGTTTTTAGTACCCGACATTGTTAAATTCATCCTTGGAGAACATTTCTTTTCTTTGTTTCTATAATAGGAAGACAATAATTAAAACCTTTTACCGATGTCTGTTCTTTTAGGAGTGGGAGGTCACTGATCATTGTATTTGTAGGGCACATCTGTAAAGGGTTCGGTCAGGTCTAAGGCCAGGCAACAAATTCATTAACTCTCGGTGCTCTGCTCATTTGTTCTGTCGCTTTAATCCAAGAGTTCTGTCAACTTAAGACTTCAATAACTGAACAAAAGAGTGATGCCCACCGACATCCTTGAAGTTCAGGATATCTTTGATGAACATGCATGAGATAGAACTTGTATGCAAATCTATTCCATGCATTTTCATTAGGAATATCCTGAAAACCAATTGCAGCCCTTGAGGATCAGAAGTGATTACCACTGGAATAGGATAGATAAACCCAAACAACGATATTGGAGTAAACACAGTTTTCTCTGAGCAGGATCCCCAAAACAATATATTTGGTTCAGCTTTGACACCTCCAGTGGAAAAAGTCTACAAGGACTCCAATTCAGTTTTTACCTTACATGACCTCAAGGTAGCCAGTCCATGTACTAAATCGTAGGGAAACCAATAGAATGGTTGATCACCTAACCAGAGGTACTGCCAGCAGGAAACAGGAGAGGAGATAACCTGCAGGGTACTAGTGAGACCCCGCCAGTGTGGTGCTGAGTTTTGGAGGCTGAATTTTCATACAGCTATTGACACATTGCAAGCTTCATTATTTATTTGTATCCCACATTTTCTCACCTATTTGCAGGCTCAATGTGGCTCACATAGTACCGTAGAGGCATTCGTCAGTCCGGTAAAGAAACAAATACAGGTGGTATTACGGTTGAGTAAGGAACATATGTTTCAGTTACAATGGGAATCAAGGAGAGGAACGATTATTTAGTGTCAAGTACAAGCTTTGGTTATGTTGTGTTGCAGAGTGCAGGCATTTATGTTGGGTCGGCGGGGTATGCCTTTTTGAACAGGTAGGTCTTTAATGATTTCCTGAAGTTTAGGTGGTCATCCGCGTTAGGAGTTACGGATCAAGAAAGGGATCTGGGTGTCGTCGTCGATGATACGCTGAAACCTTCTGCTCAGTGTGCTGCTGCGGCTAGGAAAGCGAATAGAATGTTGGGTGTTATTAGGAAGGGTATGGAGTCCAGGTGTGCGGATGTTATAATGCCGTTGTATCGCTCCATGGTGCGACCGCACCTGGAGTATTGTGTTCAGTACTGGTCTCCGTATCTCAAAAAAGATATAGTAGAATTGGAAAAGGTACAGCGAAGGGCGACGAAAATGATAGTGGGGATGGGACGACTTTCCTACGAAGAGAGGCTGAGAAGGCTAGGGCTTTTCAGCTTGGAGAAGAGACGGCTGAGGGGAGATATGATAGAAGTGTATAAAATAATGAGTGGAATGGATCGGGTGGATGTGAAGCGACTGTTCACGCTATCCAAAAATACTAGGACTAGAGGGCATGAGTTGAAGCTACAGTGTGGTAAATTTAAAACGAATCGGAGAAAATTTTTCTTCACCCAACGTGTAATTAGACTCTGGAATTCGTTGCCGGAGAACGTGGTACGGGCGGTTAGCTTGATGGAGTTTAAAAAGGGGTTAGATAGATTCCTAAAGGACAAGTCCATAGACCGCTATTAAATGGACTTGGAAAAATTCCGCATTTTTAGGTATAACTTGTCTGGAATGTTTTTACGTTTGGGGAGCGTGCCAGGTGCCCTTGACCTGGATTGGCCACTGTCGGTGACAGGATGCTGGGCTAGATGGACCTTTGGTCTTTCCCAGTATGGCACTACTTATGTACTTATAGGTTGTTTTCACAACGTTTGGCAGTGCGTTCCATAATTGTGTGCTTGTATAGGAGAAGTTGGGCGCATAGGTTGTTTTGTATTTAATTTTTTTGCAGTTTGGATAGCGAAGGTTTAGGTATGTTCCAGATGATCTGGTTATGTTTCTGAGAGGTAGGTCTAAGTTCTGTCATGTATCCTGGGACTTGGCCGTAGATAATTTTGTGGACTAGGGTGCAGATTTTGAAAGTAACACGTTCTTTGATTGGCAGCCAATGTAGTTTTTCACGGAGGGGCTTGGCACTGTCGAATCGCGATTTGCCAAATATTAGTCTAGCTGCTGTATTCTAAGCGGTCTGGCATTTCTTTGTAAGTTGTTCTTTGCATCCAGCGTAAATTCCATTGCAATAGTCTACGTGACTTAGCATCATTGATTATATTAGGTTACGAAATTTACTGCTCTCTATTCATCTTTGGCATTTTTAGAATCAGCTCTTTGGAAACTATTTCCACTTTATTTATGTCAGGAATCTCCATTGCTAAATTTCAAAAGAGATTTTAAAACCTGGTTTTACTAGAGAGTATTTACTTGAAGATTGGTTGGGAGTGGCATGAGAATCGTGGCATGAGAACCCTGCAGACAGCTGAGAGATGTACATTTTTAGGTTTTATTATGTGATTGTTTAATTTATTTTTTTGTAAACATTGTCAACCACTTTAATGGTCTATAAACAAGTCTTATAAATAAATAAAATGAAAAGGCTCAGAAGATGATACAAGGCCTACAGTATACACCCTAAAAAGACAAGCTGAAGACACCCAAAAATGTCCTACAGGAGGAACCTTTGAATATTTGACAGATCAGGGGTGTAGCCACAGAGCAGACTTTGGGTGGGCCTAGGCAAGAAGTGGGTGGGAACCAGTGTTCTCCCCCCCCCCCAAAAAAAATATCTCAGCTGGCGGGAAAATGCTTCTCGACACCTTAGCAGTCTGTAGCAGGCATGCACTGAAAACTGAGCATGCGCAGGTGCCAGTACCATGGAGAGCAGCATTTTTGATACCATCAGGGGCAAGTCTTCAGCTGGTGGAGCTTGGGATCCCCAACAGCTACCGCTAAATGTGTGCTCCTGTTGGGAGGGCCTGAGCCCTAAGTGGGTGGGACCCGGTCCACCCAGGCCCACCTGTGGCTATGCCACTGTGACAGATTCAGTAAAGTAGAATTTTCCACAGAAAATGAAATTCAAGAAGTCATGATGTGAAGCTACAGGTAAGGAAGATTCAGACAAAACTAGAGGGTGGTGGTAGTCTGGAATAACCACTGGCATAGAGACAGTCAGAGGGCAGTAGAAAGGGAAAGTTGGAAGTAATAGAAGAAACAAGGGAGGAACCTCGAGTCGATGCTCAATCCCACAGAACTTCAAAGGACCAAAGAAGCGAGAATTCAAGTCAGTACACTGAGTGCGGGTATGGCTACGCAGGCTTCTAAGAAGGCTGGTGTTCTAGCATAGTGTGGCCATGGCTATAACGCTAATATCTATCAGATGTTGTACACAACAGCCTCAATAGATTTCCCTGACTATGGATTATTGCTCAGTGGTAAAGCATAAAGGGTGAGCTTCATTGTCTGGAACACTTAATCTGATCTGGCCTGTTTTCAAACATGATGTGATTTTTTCACTAGGTTTTCCTCCTTCCATAATTTGGTACCTGAACACTATGTTTTTGAAAAGTCATTTTCATTAACTCAGGGAAGATGAGTCCTTGGGCTGCCGCTGGGTACAGGCTGATGGCAGGCACCATTCTGGCAGAGCCGCTGGTGGGGGGGCGGGGCTAGTGCTGGCCAGACTTATACGGTCTGTCCCAGAGCCGGTGGTTTGGAGGCAGGGATAGTGCTGGGCAGACTTATACGGTCTGTGCCCTGAAAATGGCTGATACAAATCAAGGTCAGGTATACACAAAAAGTAGCACGTATGAGTGTATCTTGTTGGGCAGACTGGATGGACCGTGCAGGTCTTTCTCTGCCGTCATCTACTACTATTCTAGGTGGTTGTACAAACACAATACCAGATCCATAAGGCTTTCAGAAGATGCTAACTGAATAATCCACATGAAAAGGAGCTTGCAGAAGATTATAGGAATGTCCAGTTCTTTTCGGATAGGAGGACTTCAACTTATGCGGAGTGAAGACAGATCAATAGTTAAAAGGAGGTATAGGAATAGAAGGTAAGAAAAAAAGTAAACAAAAATAAACCCTACAATTAGTTAAAAACTAACATTTTTAAAATGACCATATGCAGTTGATATATAGAGGTTATTGCTCGGAATAGACAGAAGTAAAGATTAGCCTAGACTGTAAGTAGTTTGATTCCATGTAAGAAAGTTGTTTATAGAGCAGGAAGCAGGCTGCTCTATAAACTGGTCCTATTACCAACTGAAATCAGAACAGTGATTTCTTTATGGATGCTGAGAGCAATAAACTGTGATAGCCTGCAGACCGAGTTTTCACCTACCAAGGACAAGGAACGGAAAAAGTTTGAAAATAAGAGTTATCAAACACTTTTGAGTCTGACACAAAAGGACTCAATGAAGGCACCAGCTTTCTCACCAGTTAATATGATTTAATTTAAGGTGAAATTATTTCATACCTCTTAATTTCCTTTCCTTTAGTTGGGCCGTACCATTGTGAACAAGTGGGTGTTATCCATACCTACCAGCAGATGGAGGTAGAGAAACTGATCTTTTCCAGTGACCTCACTAGTATAACCTGCTGGTACTCAGTGTAAAACTCCAGTATGCATCTGCCAAAGCAGAGAAGGTCCCTTTTCTAAAGCACACCCATGCGTCATCAACCATAAATAAACAACACCACCACCATAAAACATGGCTCTAAGGACACATTTAGAACTAAATTCAGATCCCACGAGGGTAGGGATGGTTGGACCAGAGAGCACAAATAAGCCACTCCCTTCAAAAATCAAAGTCCCCAAGGGCAGCAAGGGAAAGGCCCAGAATCTTAACCCGAAAACTGAAGAAGGCCACCAGCTGGACCTTCAAGAAGCTCAGCACTAGTCCCCGATTCAATCCTTGCTGCAAAAACCCGAGAATGTCATGAACCTTTCCAGGAGACAGCAGGGGTTGAGCACAGCAGCACTTGAAGATCTTTCAGACCCAGACACAAGACAGGAAAAGTAGAGAACCTATAGGCCTTACGCAGGATGGAGATAACAGTGTGTGAAAACCCTTTCCTCACTAGACACCACCTCTCAAATACCATAATGTAAGACAGAAGAGATCTGGACCTTCCATCTTCGCTGATGGAGCAAACCATAATCCCTTGGAAGGGAAGCAGATCACCTACAAGCAGCCAAACCAGATCTGCATTCCAAGACCAATGGAGCCAATCTGCTGCCAACAGGGGGGTAGAAAAGGATGACACGCAATCCTACAACCTATAAGACGCCATAGAGGGAAGACACACAAGGGCTTCTCTTTGGGCCACTGCTGAACAAGGACATCTATCCCCTGAGAGGCCTCTTCCTGCCTCCGACTGAAGAAGCATTCCACCTTGGCGTTGCTGCTCGCAGCCATAAGGTTAACACTGGCTGTTCCTACTGGTCCTGAATGCGCTGAAAGGCCACCTGCTGCCCCAGCTCCCACTTCCCCAGAGCCAACAGGGGGCAACCGATAAAGTCCGCCTGGAGTCTGTCCCTGCCGGCAATATGGACCACTGAGAAGTCCAGCAGGTTTGCTTCTGCCCAGCGACAGACAATTGTCACCAGGGATGGTGCTAGGGTCTCTGGCGCCCCCTGCAAACTATCAACTGGTGCCCCTCGCCCCGGGTCCAGCATCTCTTTTCTCTCTTCTCCTTCCTCCCTTCTCCCACCCCGCACCCTTTTTCAACCCAGTGCCTTAAAAAGTGAAGAAAAAAAGTTGTTTTTTTCTCGACAGCTTTTTAATTTATTGGAAAGCTTCCTATATGTAGATATATCATAAAATAAAATTGAATATCACTAAAACTGCTTTAAAAATCATTGTAGCTGGTGGAAACAACCCTAATAAAGTCTGCATTTTGTGCTCATTTTTCAACACTGTTCTATACAGTACAGTAATAAATGGCTAAATTTCATTGAGGATATCCTGTGTCCTGATGAGTTCATCTTAACTGTTGTTGCAATCTGCCTTGGTGTTAGAAAGATTGGAAGTAAAATTAAACTCTCCTCTCATTGTGCCACATGGAATCACATCTTCACCTCATCTCTTTTGTGCAAATGGATTATTCTGTTTTGAGCATGTTTCAGGGACAAGTGGTTTTCATAAGCCAAAATAATAAAAATTAATATTTTCTTTCATGCAGATCTTTCATTTGTTTTAACATAACTAAATGGGCTATAAGCCCCTAATGCAGTCCCGTTGGTTTTCTTATATTTTGTCCTTGTGATGACTTATACTGTGCCAAAACCTACCCCCTGACTTACATTGTGCATAAGCACACAACTATGGAACGCATTACCAGTAGCCGTGAAAACAACTTCCGGAAATCATTAAAAACCAACCTTTTCAAAAAGGCATACCCCACCATCCCAACTGTACCTTGCAACACAATGAAACCAAATCTCGTAATGGACATATAATAACTCTTCCTCTCTTCGATTCCCTAATGTGTCTGTTACACATGAACCTTATTCTACCACAACATTACTGTATTTGATCTTACCGGAATTGGCAAAGCCTTTACGGTACTATGTAAGCAGTGGTGTGCTGGAGCCGGCTTGCACCGGTTCGCAAGAGCCGGTTGTTAAATTTATTGGCATCTTGCGAGCCAGTTGTTTACCGAGTGTGAGCTGGCTTGCCTCTCCTCCCTCCACCTTGCAAGCTGCAGGCTCCCCCGCTCCGCAGGTCATCCATCATCTCCTGTCTGCCCTCAGCTCCCCGATAGCCCTCGTTTCCTTCCTCCCGCCGCCCTGCCTTTAAATATTGTATTTTTCCTCTAGTCACAGCGCCAGCATTGAAAGCAGCAGGCTCAACTCAGCTCGAGCCTTCCCTCGCATGGATGGAGGGGATGGCAGGGGAAAGAGGAGGGTTGCTGGACATGAGTGGGTGGATGGAGGGGAGGGCAGGGGGGAGAGGAGGGTTGCTGGACATGGGTGGGTGGATGAGGGGAGGACAGGGGGAGAGGAGGGTTGCTGGACATGGATGGAGGAGAGGTAAGGGAAAGAGATGCTGGACATGAATGGAGGGGAGGGAAGAGTGAGGAAGGAGATGAGATGAGGGAAAAGGAAGAGAGGAGAAAAACTGCACATGGATGAAGAAAATAGGCAGAAGCTGGATCCACTGGACAGTCAAGTCTGCGGATGACCCAGCTTTTACTTACGGATGTAGGGCAAAAAATGAAGAAGGAAGGCGGAAAGTAAAGAAATAAATAGAAAGGAAGCCCTGGAAATGGAGTTAAGAGGACAGATAGCAGAAGAATCGGATAATGGGCCAGCATGATCAGAAAAACAAAGTCACCAGACAACAAAGGTAGAAAAGATCGTTTTATTTTCATTATAGTGTTTGGAATATGTCCACTTTGAGAATCGGGTGCTGAACATTAAAAGTTTATATTTATTTACTTATTTATGGAATTTTATCCCACTTTAAACATGAATTAGATTGGAACCTGGGATCATTTAATTTTTTTTTCCTGGAGTAATGCATTGCCCCCCCCCAGGCTCACTCCCCGGCTATAGCCAGCGCTGCAATTTGGGGGGGGGATGCAGAGGTGGACGGGGGGCACAGAGGTGAATGAGGGGGGTGCAGAGGTGGACCGGGGAGAGAGCCTGTTGTTAAACATTTACCAGCACACAACTGTATGTAAGCCACATTGAGCCTGCAAATAGGTGAGAAAATGTGGGATACAAATGTAACAAATAAATAAAATCTCCCCCCTCCCACCTCCACAGTAATTCCACCATCCCTCTCCCACATACTACAGTCCTGCCCTGCCACCCACCCTGGTGGTGTAGTGGCCTCTGTGACTGCGGGGGCAGGAAAGAATCCCACTCTTTCCTGCCCGCTGCTGCTACTCTGTCTCCAGCGCTTTCTGTTTTGCTGTTCCGTGCTACGAGCAGCACCGCATTTTCCCAAAATGACTGCCGAGACTGCCGCCAGAAGCCTCAGCAGCCATTTTTAAATGAATTCTTTATTAATGTAGATTTGGGGAAAGTCAATGCTTTATCCCTGGGGACAAGCAGCAAGGATCTTGCAACATTTTGGGATCCTGCACTAATGATTGAACTGGACACTGTTGGATACAGGATACCGGGCTTGATGGATGTTTGGTCTGATGCAGTATGGCGATTCTTAAATATTAGTGCTACATAGGTCTTTCTGCTCCTGCTTTAGGCCACTCACTGTAGAGTATTTTACATTAATTACTGTAAATCTGTTGTACTTATATTGATTATTGTATCTTTAACAAATAGTCATAAACCACTTTGGGTTCATATTTTTTTCTAAAGCAAAGTGATACAAGTGTAAAATGAAAGTGTAATTTAAACAGGAACAAGAAAGAGAAAAAGGTAGCAAAGCAATTCCCGAGAGATCCTGCCTCACCTGACACTGCTGAACCCCTTCAGCTGCCGAATCCCTACAAAAAAAACTTAATTCTAAAGATGTTCAAATAAAGATCAAACAAGCTGGGATACCAACTAACTTTATTCATCCAGAAAGGTACTGCATGCTGTGAAAGGATCAGAGATCTCATAATCTACTCACAAAATCATCAGGTTTTCAGCTCTCTATTCCCCGTACTTGGAGTCAAAATATGGAACTCTCTAGCTATTCCCATCAGAACAGAAAAAACAGTTACCTCAGCTTCAGGAACAGGCTAAAAACCTCTCTCTTCCCAAAGCCTGTTCATAATAATCCATCATGACTTCTACTTCCTAGTATCATCCATCATGGTATAAGCCACATTGAGCCTGCAAATTGGTGGGAAAATGTGGGATACAAATGCAACAAATAAGTAAATTAAATAAAATCCTTTCCTTTTATGTTTTTAGTCTCCTGCATTACACACAATGGTCTCTAATGTTTCTCATACCTCACACTAACACTATCTGCTTTTGTCTCAACTAGAATCAGTGTGTTTCTTCTAGCAAAAACGGTGCCAGTACTCAAATGTCAGGCCACCCTTCAGGGGTGGGGTGATCACTGAGGGACCCACCCCACAATAGCCAGGCCCCCTGCAACCAGTCACAGAATCTATGACAAGGCAGAATTGGTGTGTAGAGCCTGAGCTCTTTCATTAAAACTCAGGGACCATGGGTCATTTTTAGCAGACAGTGGAAAAGGTGCCGGTACTCAGTACCCCCAAGTACCCCCTCAAGAAAAGCCCTGCTAAAGAGTGACAAGATTCCATGCGGAATTTCAAAGAGTAGCAACATTCCATATAGAACCCCAAAGAATAGCAAGATTCTAGAATCCTAAAGAACAGTATGTTTTTTCTAGCAAAAAAAGTGCTGGTACTCAAATGCCAGGCCACCCTTCAGGGGTGGGGTGATCACTGAGGGACCCACCCCACAATATCCAGGCCCCCTGCAACCAGTCAGAGAATCTATGACAAGGCAGAATTGGTGTGTAGAGCCTGAGCTCTTTCATTAAAACTTGGGGACCATGGGCCAATTTCAGCACACAATGGAAAAGGTGCCGGTACTCAGTACCCCCAAGTACCCCCTCAAAAAAAGCCCTGCCTAGAATGTAAACCGTACTGGACCCTGGAAAAGTATACAAGAATTGATTTGATTTGAATTGAAAGTCATGCAATGAAAAAATGTATCAACAGCTCATTGATCTATTAGTATGAATCAAAACTGACTAACATCGCCACCACATGAATTACGTCTCCGGTGAATCACATGTATTTCTATTCCTGGATACACTTCAATCTTGATAGATGATGAGCAGTATCGCATTTTATAAACAATGTTTTTCCTTCCATATTCCTTCAGTTTGCATTAAGACTCAACCAACTTTCTGTACCGGCTAGAATGAAAAGCTTCTCCGAGAGAAAGTTCTTGAAATCATGCGACGGCAGCTAGGGCTGGCATTCTGCTAAGGTAACTACACGTCCCAGTCCACATTCCCTCGCTGAAAGACCTGACAAACGTCCTTTCTGCTGGCTGAAGAATGATACCACTTATCAGAAATAAGAAGAACATATTTTTCAGATGTTTCATCAATCAAAGTTTCCATTAGAGGATTTAACTGCAAAATTGTTCTAATCGCCAAGGGCCGGACTGATGTCAGAGGCTCTGTTCAGCCACTGATCTACAAGAACTGGCCAACGCCCCAATCCATGCCAGCAGTTCCCAACCGTTTAGTTATTTGGGGGGAGGGGGTATTGATTTATATGAGATTTAAAACCATAAATAGGGGGAGGGGGGATTAGTAGGGGGGGTTGTTGGGAAGATGGGGCGAGAAGATTAGGATGGGGGGAGGGAAGAGGGCAGGAGGATTGGTAGGGGGGGTTTTAGAAGGGCGGAAAGGTTCATTGTTAAAGGGAAAGTGCATTTTGGTATTCTCTGGAAATTTGATTTTCCATTTTGGTATAGTTGATAATTGGTGATATTTTGTTACTTCCTTCATAAAAGTGTTGGGAATTATAATTTGATGACATCATGTAATTATAGGAGCACTCCAGATGTGTTTTGTGAATGTATTTTGGCTACTGCCAGATGGTTGTAGAATGTTACTGTATTGTTTTGTCATCAATAAAAATCGTTGAAATATAAAACCATAAATAGGAACGTATGAGGGCTGGGCCTTCAGGTAATTTCTGGGAATAGTCTAGGCTCCCAGTCAAGAGCTCTGGAGGAAGTTGTTTTTACCCTTTCTGGAATCTTCTTCATCTCTGCCCATATTTTGCAAAAGCTAAAGTAGAGTGGAGGAGTGGCCTAGTGGTTAGGGTGGTGGACTTTGGTCCTGAGGAACTGAGTTCGATTCCTGGCACAGGCAGCTCCTTGTGAATCTGGGCAAGTCACTTAACCCTCCATTGCCCCATGTAAGCCGCATTGAGCCTGACATGAGTGGGAAAGCGCAGGGTACAAATGTAACAAAAATAAAATATATACTATTGGAGATTCTACATGGAATGTTGCTATTCCACTAGCAACATTCCATATAGAAGGCTGCGCAGGCTTCTGTTTCTGTGAGTCTGACGTCCTGCACGTACATGCAGGAATCTCGAATAGTAGCAACAGTGGAGGAGTGGCCTAGTGGTTAGGGTGGTGGACTTTGGTCCTGAGGAACTGAGTTCGATTCCCACTTCAGGCACAGGCAGCTCCTTGTGACTCTGGGTAAGTCACTTAACCCTCCATTGCCCCACGTAAGCCGCATTGAGCCTGCCATGAGTGGGAAAGTGCAGGGTACAAATGTAACAAAAATAAAATAGATACTATTGGAGATTCTACATGGAATGTTGCTACTATTGGAGATTCTACATGGAATGTTGCTATTCCACTAGCAACATTCCATGTAGAAGGCTGCACAGGCTTCTGTTGCTGTGAGTTTGACGTCAGACTCGCAGAAGCCTGCGCGGCCACATTGGTGATCTGCAAGGGCCGACTTCTACATGGAATGTTGCTATTGGAATAGCAACATTCCATGTAGACTCTCAAATAGTAGCAACAGTGGAGGAGTGGCCTAGTGGTTAGGGTGGTGGACTTTGGTCCTGAGGAACTGAGTTCGATTCCCACTTCAGGCACAGGCAGCTCCTTGTGACTCTGGGCAAGTCACTTAACCCTCCATTGCCCCATGTAAGCCGCATTGAGCCTGCCATGAGTGGGAAAGCGCAGGGTACAAATGTAACAAAAATAAAATAGATACTATTGGAGATTCTACATGGAATGTTGCTACTCTTTGAGATTCTACATGGAATGTTGCTACCATTGGAGATTCTACATGGAATGTTGCTACTATTTACACGGAATGTTGCTATTCCACTAGCAACATTCCATGTAGAAGGCTGCGCAGGCTTCTGTTTCTGTGAGTCTGACGTCCTGCACGTACGTATATTCAGGACGTCAGACTCACAGAAGCAGAAGCCTGCGCGGCCACATTGGTGATCTGCAGGGGCCGACTTCTACATGGAATGTTGCTAGTGGAATAGAATCTCAAATAGTAGCAACAGTGGAGGAGTGGCCTAGTGGTTAGGGTGGTGGACTTTGGTCCTGAGGAACTGAGTTTGATTCCCACTTCAGGCACAGGCAGCTCCTTGTGACTCTGGGCAAGTCACTTAACCCTCCATTGCCCCATGTAAGCCGCATTGAGCCTGCCATGAGTGGGAAAGCGCAGGGTACAAATGTAACAAAAAAAAAAAAAAACCTGGCATTTTTTTCTGTGCCTCCCTATGACATTGTTAGAATGTTATGGGGCTCATTTTCGAAAGAGAAAAATGTCCAGAAAGAGGCATAAACTGGCAGATGGACGTTTTTCTCTCAACAACGTCCAAATCGCTATTTTTGAAAGCCATTTTTTTAGACATTTTTCTATGCTGTTTATCTGCAGTGAGCTCAAATCACAAGGGGCCGTGTCAAGGGCAGGATTTGGGCATTCCAAACACCTGGACGTTTTTCTGCCATAATGGAACAAAAAAAACACCCAGAACAAAAAGTTTGACACTTTAGTCTAGACCTGTTTTAATAATGACTAAGTCACAAAAAAGTGCCCTAAATGACCAGATGAACACTGCAGGATTAAGGAGTAACACCCTAGTGGTCACTGACCCCCTCCCATCCCCCAAAGATGTAAAAGAAACAGTATATACCAGCCTCTATGACCACATCAGATGCTATGGCCAGTCCTATTAGAGCAGCAAGTGGGTCCCTGGAGTAGCCTAGTGGTCAGTGCAGTTCACTGTGGAGAAGGGGACCCAGGCCCATAATCCATTCTGTTACACGTGAATCGTTTGTGTACTCTTTCCAAAAATACTAGGACTAGGGGACATGCGATGAGTCTACAAAGTAGTAAATTTAAAATAAATCGGAGAAATTTGTCTTCACTCAACATGTAATTAAACTCTGGAATTCGTTGCCAGAGAATGTGGTAAAGACGGTTAGCTTAGCGAGGTTTAAAAAAGGTTTGGACAGCTTCCTAAAGGAAAAGTCCATAGACCATTATTAAAATGTACTTGGGGAAAATCCACTGCTTATTTCTGGGATAAGCAGCATAAAATGTATTGAACTTTTTCGGGATCTTGCCATTTGTGACCTGGATTGGCCACTGCTGGAAACAGGATGCTGGGCTTGATAGACCTTTGGTCTGTCTCTGTGTGGCAATACTTATGTACTTATGCACCTCCACCAAGAGTCTCGCCATGCGCAAGAGCTTATACATATGGTACTTCCGCTTCATCAACTTTCGTGGGTCTGGAGATATCCACTGAAGAAGCAGACGCTTGGCAATTAAAAATGCTTTTCTCAGGAATAATGTCGCAAGTCTGGTACCTTCTTTAATCACTGTCACACTACCCAACAAAGCTGCTTGTGGGGTGGAAGGCCATGCACAGCCATATATATATGGGCCACAGTGTGCCACGCAATCTGCCAAAAATGCTGGATCAGTGTTCAGTCCCAGATACAGTGTTTATTTTTATTTGTTACATTTGTACCCTGCGCTTTCCCACTCATGGCAGGCTCAATGCGGCTTACATGGGGCAATGGAGGGTTAAGTGACTTGCCCAGAGTCACAAGGAGCTGCCTGTGCCTGAAGTGGGAATCCAACTCAGTTCCTCAGTTCCCCAGGACCAAAGTCCACCACTCTAACCACTAGGCCACTCCTCCACTGTTGCTACTATTTGAGATTCTACATGGAATGTTGCTATTCCACTAGCAACATTCCATGTAGAAGTCGGCCCTTGCAGATCACCAATGTGGTCGCACAGGCTTCTGCTTCTGTGAGTCTGACCTCAGACTCACAGAAACAGAAGCCTGCGCAGCCTTCTACATGGAATAGCAACATTCCATGTACAATCTGCAATAGTAGCAACATTCCATGTAGAATCTCCAATAGTAGCAACATACCATGTAGAATCTCCAATAGTATCTATTTTATTTTTGTTACATTGGTATCCTGCGCTTTCCCACTCATGGCAGGCTCAATGCGGCTTACATGGGGCAATGGAGGGTTAAGTGACTTGCCCAGAGTCACAAGGAGCTGCCTGTGCCTGAAGTGGGAATCAAACTCAGTTCCTCAGGACCAAAGTCCACCACCCTAACCACTAGGTCACTCCTCCACTGTTGCTACTATTGCTACTATTTGAGATTCTCCATGGAATGTTGCTATTCCACTAGCAACATTCCATGTAGAAGTCAGCCCTTGCAGATCACCAATGTGGCCGCGCAGGCTTCTGCTTCTGTGAGTCTGACGTCCTGCACGTACGTGCAGGACGTCAGACTCACAGAAACAGAAGCCTGTGCAGCCTTCTACATGGAATGTTGCTAGTGGAATAGCAACATTCCATGTAGAATCTCCAATAGTATCTATTTTATTTTTGTTACATTTGTACCCTGCGCTTTCCCACTCATGGCAGGCTCAATGCAGCTTCCATGGGGCAATGGAGGGTTAAGTGACTTGCCCAGAGTCACAAGGAGCTGCCTGTGCCTGAAGTGGGAATCGAACTCAGCTCCCCAGGACCAAAGTCCACCACCCTAACCACTAGGCTACTCCTCCACTCTGGGATGCCTTCACACAGGTACCATCCTAGCTCAAGAGGGACCTATTTACATATGCATCACGTATTAGTAATGAAGTTCTTGCAATTGCATGCTCTCAATGATCAAAGGCGTGGAATGCAAACTAGCCAGGAATTTTTCAATGTCCTGGTATCCAAAATCTGTAATCCAACGCAATACCAGTCAAAACAATAGATGTAGTCCAAGGGGTAGTTTCAAGATTTCAAAAAAGCAACCCACTACGCCTTTCATGACCGCCACTAAGGGTCAGGCATCATCAAAGGGTGATTCCTCAAAAGCTGATCCCTCAACATGGTCAACACATAATGACGAACTTGCAGGTAGGCATACCAGTCTTGAGGTTGGAAAGCATAGACAGTACGCACCAAATCATAAGTCAGTAACACAGGTTCATCCTCCTCAACCAGTTGGTGAATGTGGGCCAATCCCCTCATCTGCCACAACCGAAAACGTGGGTTCTGCTGGTCTGGAGGGAAATCCACATTACCAACAATAGGAAGATACTTAGAGCAACAACTAGGCAGGTGTCTACGATACAAAGTCCAAGCCCAGTGCAAAGGTCGTACCAAGGGATGTCGTTCCTACAAGGTAGATGGTTAGGATCGAGCATATAATAGCAAGGATAAGAAAATGTCCATACTTATTCAAAAGTTACATCACTAAATACAGAGGTGTCATAAACCCAGTCACACACAAAACGCAACTGACTTGCAAAAGGGGATGGGAAGATTTCCGTATGAGGAAAGGCTGAAGTGTCTAGGGCTCTTCAGCTTGGAGAAAATATGGCTGAGGGGAGATACGATAGAGGAGAGGTCTATAAAATAATGAGTGGAGTGGAACGGGTAGACATGAAGCGTCTGTTTACACTTTCCAAAACTACTAGGACTAGGGTGGATGTGATGAAGCTACAATGTAGTAAATTTAAAACAAATCAGAGAAAATGTTTCTTCACTCAAAGTTTAATTCAACTCTGGAATTCGTTGTAGTAAAAGCAGTTAGCTTAGCAGGGTTTAAAAAAGGTTTGGATGGCTTCCTAAAGGAAAAGTCCATAGACCATTATTAAATTGACTTGGGGAAAATCCACTGCTCATTTCTGGGATAGCCAGCATAAAACGTATTGAGCTTTTTGGGGATCTTGCCAGGTATTTGTGACCTGGATTGGCCACTGTTGGAAACAGGATGCTGGGCTTGATGGACCTTTGGTCTGTCCCAGTATGGCAACACTTATGTACTTATAGGTCTTAAAGTCAGGTAATCCTATACCTCCCTCCCTGCAAAATAGTTGAAGGTGGCTGAAGGATATGCGCGGGTGCTTGCCATTCCACAGAAATCACCTGAGCATTGTATGTAACTGATGCAAGTCCCTAGGCCTGAAAAGTAATGGAAGATTCTGCAACACATACATTCACTTGGGAAGGATAGTAACATAGTATATGACGGCAGAGAAAGACTTGTACGGTCCATCCAGTCTGCCCAACAAGATAAACTCATATGTGCTACTTTTTGTGTATACTTGACCTCGATTTGTTTCTGCCATTTTCAGGGCACAGACCGTAGAAGTCTGCCCAACACTAGCCCCGCTTCCAGTCCAGTGGTGTGCTGGAGCCGGCTCACAAGAGCCGCTTGTTAAATTTTGACAGATCTTGCAAGCCGGTTGTTCTTCGGGGCGAGCCGACTCCATTACATGAGGTAAGCATGCATCACAGGCCATGTTTACCTCCCCTCCCAAACATGTCCAGTGATTGTCCTCCCTCCCCTCCCGCTCCCATCCGTCTTTTTCTATTACCTCCGTCGAAGCGCCGTGTTATTTAAAGCCCTGCTGCCCGTCTCCAGCCTTCCCTGCTTGCTTCGTGATGAGTTTGTTCCCTCAGAGCCCGCCTTCTGACGTCATTTCCTTTTTCCGCGAAGGCGGGCTCTGAGGGAACAAACTCATCACGAAGCAAGCAGGGAAGGCTGGAGACGGGCAGCAGAGCTTTAAATAACGCAGCGCTTCGAAGGAGGTAATAGAAAAAGACGGATGGGAGCGGGAGGGGAGGGTGGGGGCGAAGGACAATCACTGGACATGGATGGGAGCGGGAGGGCAGGAGAGAGAGGAGAATCGCTGGGGATGGATGGAGGGGTTCAGGGGAGAGAAGAGAATTGCTGGATATGGGTGGAGGATGGATGGAGGGCAGGAGAAATGCTGGACGGAGGGAAGAGAGAGGAAGGAGATGAGATGAGGGAAAAGGAAGAGAGGAGAAAAACTGCACATGGATGGAGAAAATAGGCAGAAGCTGAGGACCAGAAATGAAGAAGAAAGGAGGAAAGGAAAGAAATAAATGGAAAGGAAGCCCTGGAAACGGAGTCAAGGGTACAGATAGAGAGCAGCAGAATCAGATACTGGACCTGCATGATCAGAGAAACAAAGTCACCAGACAACAAAGGTAGAAAAAAATAATTTTATTTTCATTATAGTGTTTGGAATATGTCCACTTTGAGAATTTACATCTGTTGTCTTATTTTGCAATGTATAGCAATGTGTTTCTTTCTGTTTTTCTGGTTTTGTGCTGCATGCATAAGTACATAAGTACATAAGTACATAAGTAGTGCCATACTGGGAAAGACCAAAGGTCCATCTAGCCCAGCATCCTGTCACCGACAGTGGCCAATCCAGGTCAAGGGCACCTGGCACGCTCCCCAAACGTAAAAACATTCCAGACAAGTTATACCTAAAAATGCGGAATTTTTCCAAGTCCATTTAATAGCGGTCTATGGACTTGTCCTTTAGGAATCTATCTAACCCCTTTTTAAACTCCGTCAAGCTAACTGCCCGTACCATGTTCTCCGGCAACGAATTCCAGAGTCTAATTACACGTTGGGTGAAGAAAAATTTTCTCCGATTCGTTTTAAATTTACCACACTGTAGCTTCAACTCATGCCCTCTAGTCCTAGTATTTTTGGATAGCGTGAACAGTCGCTTCACATCCACCCGATCCATTCCACTCATTATTTTATACACTTCTATCATATCTCCCCTCAGCCGTCTCTTCTCCAAGCTGAAAAGCCCTAGCCTTCTCAGCCTCTCTTCATAGGAAAGTCGTCCCATCCCCACTATCATTTTCGTCGCCCTTCGCTGTACCTTTTCCAATTCTACTATATCTTTTTTGAGATACGGAGACCAGTACTGAACACAATACTCCAGGTGCGGTCGCACCATGGAGCGATACAACGGCATTATAACATCCGCACACCTGGACTCCATACCCTTCCTAATAACATCCAACATTCTATTCGCTTTCCTAGCCGCAGCAGCACACTGAGCAGAAGGTTTCAGCGTATCATCGACGACGACACCCAGATCCCTTTCTTGATCCGTAACTCCTAACGTGGAACCTTGCAAGACGTAGCTATAATTCGGGTTCCTCTTACCCACATGCATCACTTTGCACTTGCAGAGTCTTTCTTAGGATTTCAGGTTAATTTTTGAAGAATTTGAACAGGGGCTCTCTCTGTTCTGCATGTGTGACTGCAAGGCCAAGTGTCTGTCTGTTAGGTTCTGAGATTTTGATAACACATTGTTTTTCAGAGTTGGCAAGACTGTCCTGTTCTCCTAATTCCTGGTCTGTATGCTAATTTGGTTTGTATCATTTTGGGTATACTGCAGAGATTTTTTTTTCCTGGTAAAGGGCTTCTAAAACAGACATTATGTTATGAGAATCAGGTTCTCAACGTTAAAAGTTTATATTTATTTACTTATTTATGGCATTTTATCTCGCATTAAACGTGAATTAGATTGGAACCTGGGAGCATTTAAATTTTTTTTCCCTAGAGAGAGTAATTCATTGCCACCGCCGCCCCCCCCCCCCCCCAGACTCTCTCCCCAGCTATAGCCAGCTCTGCAATTTGGGGGGGGCGCAGAGGTGGACCGGGGAGAGAGCCTGTTGTTAAACATTTACCAGCACACCACTGCCCGCTTCCCAACCAACAAGCCCCGCCTCCCACCACCGGCTCTGCCACCCAATCTCCGCTAAGCTTCTGAGGTAAGGTGAATAGACCTTCCCACCTCTTCCCACATTAATATATCTATCATTCATTTTTCAATAGTCTCTTCTTTCACGGTGATATTTGACATATTAAAATACAGTTTCTCACATAATCCACTTGGTTCTCTTTCCAAAATCTTTCATTCACAGATCAGTTTAATAATATTATAAAACAAGAAGTGACGATAGACCCAGCCACACATCATAAGAAGGTATAACGAAGCTTTTATTATTTCCTTTCCTTTTTATTCGATTCTTCTGGCATGGTTACTATGGAAATACTACAGTTTCTCTTTTTTCATTCATTAAGGTTGGACACTTGGAGTATTGTGTTCAGTTTTGGAGGCCGTATCTTGCGAAGGACGTAAAAAGAATTGAAGTGGTGCAAAGAAAAGCTATGAGGATGGTATGGGATTTGCGTTACAAGACGTACGAGGAGAGACTTGCTGACCTGAACATGGATACCTTGGAGGAAAGGAGAAACAGGGGTGATATGATACAGACGTTCAAATATTTGAAAGGTGTTAATTCACAAATGAACCTTTTTCGGAGATGGGAAGGCGGTAGAAACTAGAGGACATGAATTGAGGTTGAAGGGGGGCAAACTCAGGACTAATGTCAGGAAGTATTTTTTCACGGAGAGGGTGGTGGATATGTGGAAAGCCTTCCCACAGGAGGTGGTGGAGATGAAAACGGTAATGGAATTCAAACATGCGTGGGATAAACACAAAGGAATCCTGTTTAGAAGGAAGCGGACATTGGGTGGCGACACCGGTATTTGGAGAATAAAACCGGTGCAGAGCGGACTTCTACGGTCTGTACCCTGATCGTGACTGAATAGATATGGATGGGCTTGAGTGTAAATTTTAAGGGGTTTCGAGGTTAGCTTCAGAACTTAGTACAAGAGTACTGGGCAGACTTCTACAGTCTGGCCCTGAGAATGGCAAGGACAAATCAAACTCAGGTATATGTATAAAGTATCACATATCATGTAAAATGAGTTTATCTTGTTGGGCAGACTGGATGGGCCTTACAGGTCTTTATCTGTCGTCATTTACTATGTTACTATCCACCTCATAATCGAAAGTTAAAGACGCCCATATTTCGACCAAAATTGGGAGATGGGCATCCGTTTCCCATGGGTGCCCAAATCGTTATAATCGAAACCCGATTTTTGGCGTCCTGAACTGCAGTCCGTCACGGAGACGAACAAAGATAATGGGGGCATGTCAGGGGCGTGGCGAAGGCGGTACTGGGGTGTGGTTATCAGCCGAGGAGAGATGGGCGTCTTTAGCTGATAATCGAAACAAGAAGGGTGTTTTTGACGAGAATTTGGTCCGCTTTATTTGGACCCGTTTTTTTCAGGTCCAAGTCCCAAAAAAGTGCCCCAACTGACCAGATGACCACCGGAGGGAATCGGGGATCACCTCCCCTGACTCCCCCAGTGGTCACTAACCCCCTCCCACCAAAAAAAACCCACTTTACAAACTTTTTTTCCCAGCCTGTATGCCAGCCTCAAATGCCGTACCCACCTCCATGACAGCAGAATGTGTTCTATCCTCTGACAGCCTTTCCCTGGTTCTGATGTGGGTCTCGGGTGAGTGTGACACCTTTTCTGTTAAGGGCACTGCAGAGTCACATCAGCAATGCATTGTGGTGGGTGTAGGGTATTGGCCTCCGTGATTCCAGTAGCTTGTGCTAAATGCTCACGATGTTGGTAGTTGGTAGGCTCTACTCCCATGGTGCTTTTCCCCCTGCTTACTGGGTCAGAGTGTGCCCTGTTTTGTTTCCGGTAGTCCATGAGGTAGTGGCCATTTGTGTAAGACACTTTTAGATCCCTTTCATGCGTTAGCCACGTTACAGCACTTAGTTCTTACCTTGAATGTTGCTGAAAGAGGGCATTGTACACCATTCTGCCAGCTCAGACCTACTGCTAATCTCAGTACCAGCGAGACTCATTGCCAGTGGGGCACAACCTGTGATCTGCAGTTAACTGTGAGTAAAGGTGCTTATTCAAATAAAGGACGTTTTCAGCGAGATTTGTCTTCAGGTGTGAACTGCTGTGCCAAGGTTATACACCAGCAACAAGTCCTGTCCCTGGAGCACTTTTAGTGGGTACTGCAGTGCACTTCAGGCAGGCAGACCCAGGCCCATCCCCCCCCCCCCCCCCCCCCACATGTAACACTTGTGGTGGTAAATGAGAGGCCTCTAAAACCCACTGTACCCACATGTAGTTGCCCCCTTCACCCCTAAGAGCTATGGTAATGTACATTTGTCCCTCCCACGACCAAATGGCTTGGATTAGGATGTTTCTGAGCTGGGCGTTTTTAGTTTCCATTATCGCTAAAAAACAAAAACGCCCATCTCAGAAAGGAACAAATCCATGGCATTTGGTCCGTCCAAACCGTATTTTCGAAACGAAAGATGGACGCTCATCTTTTTCGAAAATACGGTCTGTCCCACCTCTTCACATACCCGTTTTTGGACATAGACGTCCATGGAGATGGGCGTTCGCGTTCGATTATGCCCCTCCACGTATTGTGACGTGTTCAAAATATGTTGCCTATTTATTTAATGCTATCATTTTACTTTATATAGTATGCTATTTATTTTTTCACAACAGGACCGCCGAGAGGAGGGGGCAGGGGGGACAAAATTTCCAGGGCCTAGACCTCCAAGGGGGGCCCAGCACCGCAGTCCTTGGTTTCACCCGCCTGCCCTTGGCTCCATCGACAGCCCCCTTACGTCCGCCACTGGGCCCCCTGCATTGAAATCACAGCGCCTCACCTCCGTGTGAAAGCGCAGCAGCAGATCACCTCCCTTCGGGCCCACCCTCGTCTGATGTAACTTCCTGTTTCCGCGAGGGCGGGACACAGGGAGGGAAGGCCCAAAGGGAGGCAATCTGCTGCTGCGCTTTCACACGGAGGTGAGGCGCTGGGATTTGAATGCAGAGGGCCCGGTGACGGACAGAGGGGGGCTGTCGATGGGACTGGGGGTGGGCGGGTGGAGACTGCGGCGTGGCGGGGGGCAGTGGTGGCAGCGACCTGGAGGGGGTGGCCTTGCCCCGGGCCCAGTATCTTGGCGGCCCTGTTTCACAAATATTCATTTCAGATGTTAATCTGCACAATATGATGTCCGCAACATAGAATTGCATGCATCTTTCTAGAATTTTTACCGCTTATAGTTTTCTCTGCTAATTTACAGATGTTTTTTACAATATTGAGACCTCTGAATGTACATCTTATTCATGTATTTTTAATATTTTACCACTTATAGATCTCTGTGTTACCTTACAAATGTCTTTTACAATATTGTGTTTTTAGAATGGATAAATGCTATTTAATTTTGATGTTCTTATACATAGACTCCTGAGGCAGGCCAGTGGGCCGAAACACGGCCATGTCAAGTCGTCACTGCTGAGTTACTTTTACTGATCAATAAACTGTTTTGACCATACAGCATCGTCATTTTTTGTCACCTTCTCACTGTTTCCTGAGTGATTTTTTTCTGCGAGGTTTTTTCTTCTTTTGTTAAGCTAGTATTCTGTACAGGTCGTTCCATGCAGAGGACGCTGTCCAGAATACGAGCTTAGTGCAGATCATCCCGGCGACGTTTACTGAATCTGCTCCTATGTGCTAACTCCACCTGCGCTTCGCTCCAATTCTGCCTCTTTGCACATCCACCAGTAAAGTACACGTCATCATGTCATGGTATGTACTTCTACGCCAATCTATTTACATGGCAATTACTTTATAACATTACCTCCTAAATAGGATTAAAGAGGGAAGTAACTAACATGTATTAAGGGAATAATGCACAAGTTTTGCCCTTTAACATGCATTAAACTGGAAAATATTTCATTATTTTTTACCATAATGCCCATTAGTTTGAGGTATCGTGGTTACGTAACCATGAGTTCCAAAGCATGTAAATCAGGGCATAGTCAGACTTCGGTGGGAGGAGGTCCAGAGCCCGAGGTGAGGGGCACATTTTAGCCCCCACCCCCCCCGCTGCCAGCCGCCAACCCCCCCCCACCACCATTGCCGACCCCCCACCACCACCGCCACCACCACCAACAACAATTTTGACCCCCCCCCCCCCCCCCGCCGACAACCCTCTCCACCCCCCCTCCCGCTGCCAACCCTCCCCCGCCGTCGCTGTCACCTACCTTTGCTGGCGGGAGACCCCAACCCCCGCCAGCAAACAGAATGAAGGAAGAAGAGGACCTCGGCTGGCGGAGGTTGGGGTCCCCCACTAGCAAAGGTAGGCAAGGGCGGGTTGGTGGCGGGAGGGGGGGGGTCGAGAGAGTCATCAGCAAAGGGAGCCAGGGCCAAATCTAGGGGGCCCAGGCCCCCGTGGCCCCACATAGCTACGCCCATGATGTAAATGCATGTAAAAAACCTCATTATTATGTAAACTGAATAATGCAGCTTGCACTGGACATCGCTCTCAGACTCCCCTGGACCCCACAGACCCACTCAGGCCTACGTTAAGTAATCACTGGTGGCCCAGGGTCAGAAGATCACAACCCCTAATGGTAATACCACAAGACTACCACTAGGGGATCACAGGCACCATTTTTTTTCGTTACATTTGTACCCCGCGCTTTCCCACTCATGGCAGGCTCAATGCGGCTTACATGGGGCAATGGAGGGTTAAGTGACTTGCCCAGAGTCACAAGGAGCTGCCTGTGCTTAAACCCAGCACTACCAAGGGCAGAAGCACCAGAGAATTACTCCTGACCTATAACTCCTGAACCATCAGTGATTACTTAAGGTAGGCCTGAGGGTGAGACTTAAACACTTGGGGACTTACTGTCTTTAAGAGGAAGGACGACTGGAGGGGGGGGGGGGGTTGGAAAAATCCCCAGATCACGCATCTTTTCAACAACTCTGCCCCTTTAAGAGAGGCTCCCCAGGGGCATCGAGAGCTGCGTGTGAGCAGAATAATGCAGCTTCCAAAGCTGATCACAAGTTGTGTCACTCCTTTACTGCAGAAATCACCTCTGACGGTAAACTGCAGCCTAGGTCCGTGTGTGCTAACTGCCCTCTCAGAAGCGTTCTCACACTGTAAGGGCGTATTCCTTTACTTAATCTCTGTACAATACTAAGTGTTTTTGTTATCATGAAATGACTATACCATAACAAACTATGTAAGCCACATTGAGCCTGCATAAATAGTTGGGAAAATGTGGGATACAAATGCAATAAAATAAAAAATATTAATTTGCTGACCTGATGATAGATTTTTTTTTGCTACAAAAATCTTTTATAGGAAAATACTGCGGTGTGCAGCCCTTTCTGCAGCAAACTTAACAAAGCAGCCCTTACAGATTAGGAACATTTACAGAAGATTTAATCTGACAGTCATTAACAGTCATCCCTTCATTACTTAATGTCACTGCATGTGTCTGTATGTGATGAATACCAATAGGAGCAGCTGGAACAGAAAATGTTGGATCTCTAATGGTCCCTCTCACCAGACCGTTTCTGGGAAATAAAGCAGCTCACACGCACCAGAGGGTTTCCCCCCCCTTATGCCACAGGAAGGAGGAGATTCGAAGGTGCCTGATTTTACATAAGTACATAAGCACTGCCACGCTGGGAAAAGACCAAAGGTCCATCAAGCCCAGCACTCCGTCTCCGACAGCGGCCAATCCAGGCCCCAAGAACCTGGCAAAATCCCAAAATTTAATAACGATCAATGGACTTTTCCTTCAGGAATCTGTCCAGACCCCTTTTAAACTCAGCAAGGCCAGCTGCCGTCACTACCTTCTCCAGCAATGAGTTCCAGAGTCTAACCACGCGCTGAATAAAGAAAAACTTTCTCCAATTTGTTTTAAACCTACCACAATCTAATTTCATCTTGTGTCCCCTGGTTCTATTATTGTTAGAAAGCGTAAACAAACACTTCACATCTGTCCGCTCTACCCCACTCAAAATTTTGTAGACCTCTAGCATATCACCCATCAGCTGCCTTTTCTCCAGGCTAAAGAGTCCTAACCGTCTTAACCTCTCCTCATAAGGTAGTCATCCCATCCCTTTTATCATTTTCGTCGCCCTTCTCTGCACCTTCTCCAATTCCTTTATATCTTTTTTTAGATGAGGCGACCAGAACTGAACACAATACTCCAGGTGCGGTCGCACCATGGACTACTACTACTACTACTATTTAGCATTTCTATAGCGCTACAAGGCGTACGCAGCGCTGCACAAACATAGAAGAAAGACAGTCCCTGCTCAAAGAGCTTACAATCTAATAGACAAAAAATAAATAAAGTAAGCAAATCAAATCAATTAATGTGAACGGGAAGGAAGAGAGGAGGGTAGGTGGAGGCGAGTGGTTACGAGTCAAAAGCAATGTTAAAGAGGTGGGCTTTCAGTCTAGATTTAAAGGTGGCCAAGGATGG
Source organism: Microcaecilia unicolor (assembly GCF_901765095.1). Taxonomy (NCBI): domain Eukaryota; kingdom Metazoa; phylum Chordata; class Amphibia; order Gymnophiona; family Siphonopidae; genus Microcaecilia; species Microcaecilia unicolor. The sequence goes on along the minus strand of NW_021963433.1, from coordinate 25,318 downwards.
GGCAAGACGTAGGGGCTCAGGAAGTTTATTCCAGGCGTAGGGTGCAGCGAGACAGAAGGCGCGAAGTCTGGAGTTGGCAGTAGTGGAGAAGGGAACAGATAAGAAGGAGCGATATAACGGCATTATAACATCCTCATGCTTGTTTTCCATCGCTTTTCTAATAATACTCAACATTCTGTTTGCCTTCTTGGTCGCCGCAGCACATTGAGCGGATGATTTCAACGTCCAACCACGATGACTCCCAGATCCCTTTCTTGGTCTATAACTCCTAAGGCGGAACCTTGCATGACATAGCTGTAATTTAGGTTCCTCCTTCCCAGGTGCATCACTTTGCACTTTTCAACGTTGAACTTCATCTGCCATTTGGACGCCCAATCCCCCAGTCTCACGAGGTCCCCTTGTAATCTTTCACACTCCTCCCGCGACGAGACGGCCCTGGATAACTTTGTGTCATCTGCGAATTTAATTACTTCACTAGTTACTCCCATCTCAAGGTCATTTATAAATATGTTAAAAAGCAGCGGTCCCAGCACAGACCCCTGAGGGACCCCACTAACTACCCTTCTCCATCGAGAATAATGACCATTCAACCCTACTCTCTGCTTCCTATCTTTTAACCAGCTCTTGATCCATAATAATACACTGCCTGTGATACCGTGAGGCCAGGTAAAAAGACGGGATCCTTCTCTGCCATCGGAAACGTGTTTTAGTGTTTTTGAAACCTGCAGCGGATGATTCAAGAAAGACTAGGGGATCGATATGCAAAGCGATTTAACCAGCCAGAAACGGATCATAGTCCGTTAAATCGCTTGTTCCGGGCTAACCGGTCCTTTTAACTGGTTAGCGCTGCTGACGTGACCTGTTACCACCTAAAGGAAAGCCAGCTATTTGGGGCACGTTATGGGAGATGGAGACAGCACTTGGTCAGAATAAATTATTATTATTATTTGTTACATTTGTACCCCACATTTTCTCACCTATTTGCAGGCTCAATGTGGCTTACATATTACCGGAGAGGCATTTGCAGGCTCCGGTGTGAACAAATACAAAGTGATGTTATGGTAAGATAGAGTTCATGTGGCACATTAGGGGAATCATACAACTGAAGAATTGTGTTATGTCCATTACGTCCTTTGGTTTTGTTGTGTCGCAGAGAACAAGCATTTAGTTTAGATCGGTGGGGTATGCCTTTTGGAACAGGTAACTTTTTAGTGTTTTCTGGAAGTTTAGGTGGTCGTACGTCATTTTCAAGGCTTTTGGTAATGCGCTCCACAGTTGTGTGCTTATGTAGGAAAAACTGGATTAAATGTGTAGGTTGATTTGTATTTTAAGTCCTGTGTTGATTCGGATGTGTTTCTAGTTGGTAGGTCGATCAGGTCTGTCATGTATCCCGGGGCTTCACCGTAGATAATTTTGTGAACCAGGGTGCAGATTTTGAATGCAATGCGTTCTTTGATTGGAAACCAGTGTAGTTTTTCACGGAGGGGTTTTGCGCTTTCAAATCGCGTTTTTCCACATATAAGCCTGGCTGCCATGTTTTGAGTGATCTCAAGTTTCTTTATGATTTGTTCTTTGCATCCCGCATAAATTCCATTGCAGTAGTCGGTGTGGCTTAGTACCATTGATTGTATCAGGTTGCGGACTGTTTCACCCGGGAAGAATTGTTTCACGCGTTTTAGTTTCCACATTGAGTGGAACATTTTCTTTGTTGTGGATGCCACTTGGCTCTTTAGTGTTAAGTTATGGTCCATTATAACGCCGAGGATTTTGAGGCTGTCTGAGATAGGAAGGGTGTGATCTGGGGTGTTGATACTTGCAGGGTTGTCTGCGCTGTGTTGGGATGAGAGGATGAGACAATGTGTTTTTCTTTGAGTTTTAGTTGAAATGCATTTGCCCATGAGTCCATGATGTTCAGGCTGAGCTTGATTTCGTTGGTGATTTCTGTCAGTTTAGTAAGGAATGTATATTGTGACATCGTCTGCATAGATGAAAGGGTTAAGGCCTTGGCTGGCTAAAGACTTGGCTAGTGGGGTCATCATTAGGTTGAATAGGATCGGTGATGCCTGGTACTCACCTCCCAATACAACACCAACGAATTCAACGCGATAAACACACCAAACCTAAACCTTCCAATCTCAGAAACGCTAAAAATCCTTGGAGTCACTATCGACCGCCACATAACACTTGAAACCCACGCAAACAACACAACTAAGATGATGTTCTACTGCATGTGGAAACTGAAAAGGATAAGACCACTCTTCCCAAGATTCGTCTTTCGTAACCTAGTGCAATCGCTCGTCCTCAGCCATCTGGATTACTGCAACTCATTATACGCAGGCTGCAAAGAGCAAACACTGAGGAAACTTCAAACAGCCCAGAACACAGCAGCCAGACTCATCTTCGGAAAACCAAAATATGAAAGGGCAACACCAGTACGAGAGAAACTACACTGGCTTCCACTGAAGGAACGCATCACCTTTAAGGTATGCACACTAGTCCACAAGATCATTTATGGCGAAGCCCCAGCCTACATGTCCGAGTTGATTGACCTACCACCCAGAAATGCTAGGAGATCTTCCCGAACATACCTCAACCTCCATTTCCCTACTTTCAAGGGCGTGAAATACAAGACGCTACACGCGTCAACCTTTTCTCACACGAGCACGCAGCTTTGGAACTCACTGCCATGCAACTTAAGAGCGATCCACGAACAAGCATCCTTCCGCAGATTACTGAAGACCCATTTGTTTGAGACAATCTACGGAAAAAACCAAAACACATAGAGTCTACACTCACTTACATCAATGCATCACACATCCACTCATGAGCTCTCATCCCCCCCAATTCCACATTACTCATACATATACTTACAGGAATAGGTAAACCATGTGCCTATATGTCTTAACACTGCCCTTAAGCTTCCTATTGTCTCCTCCCAAAGTCTCCCTGTTGATGTCCCATTGTGATATTCCTAATGATGTGATATTCCTAATGATAATTCGATTATCTCGCATAACTTGTACAATGTAACCCATAACCAATTTGTAACAACTGTATTCTCTTTATTCATATCTTATTGTAAGCCACACTGAGCCCGCAAAGAGGTGGGAAAATGTGGGATACAAATGCAAACAATAAATAAAATAAAATAAAATAAATAAATAACAGAGATCCTTGTGGTACTCCGCAGTCTGCTTTCCACGGTGATGATATGTTTGAGTTTGATTTTACTTGATATGTTCTAGTGGTTAGGAAACCCTTGATCCAGCTAAGTATGTTTCCACCAATCCCGAAGTGATCTAGGACCACATAAGAGTCAGTCTGCGCCCCATAGTCAGTTAAGAGCCAAATATGGATTTAGCCGGAATGCTGGAGCCTGGACAAGGTCCAGCATTGAATTTCCGGACATAACACTGAGCCCTGCTGACTGGATATCAATCCTTCTGAAGTCATGAGACTGGCAATCACGGCACAGTTATCGCACGGAGACCTTTATATCAATTTTTTTTGTTACATTTGTTTCCCGCACTTTCCCACTCATGGCAGGCTCAATGCGGCTTACATGGGGCAATGGAGGGTTAAGTGACTTGCCCAGAGTCACAAGGAGCTGCCTGTGCCTGAAGTGGGAATCGAACTCAGTTCCTCAGTTCCCCAGGACCAAAGGCCACCACCCTAACCACTAGGCCACTCCTCTACTCCAGAAAGCCGTCCAACAGTCAAAATAAACCGGCTGATCAATGGCTTCCGCTTCCCTTTGCTGATGTTATGTTTTTGTGAGATCCCCAAAGAAAACTGAAGTAGAAAATCAGCAGTTTCGATTACTTGTTTCAAGCAGCATCTGTGGAGTTTTTTTGTCTACTTACACTTTGATCCGGTGGCTGAGAACACTTTCCTCCTCCAGCTCTTCACAGCACTGTTACTATAACCCCAACTGACAACACCCTGGTATGTCTTATTCACCAATGTGCCCATCAGTAATCGGAAAAACCCAAGTGGGAGTTCAGAGTTCAGTTTCTGGTCCTGCGGAACAAAGATGTTTCTCAAAAAATGTCTAAAATGCTCAATTCTGCTCTTACTGAAGTGGGAATGGGACGATATACCTCCTTTCTGTATTTTTTTTACAACTACATTCAAAGCAGTTTACATATTATATATAGTATACATAATATATTTGTACCTGGGGCAATGGAGGGTTAAGTAACTTGCCCAGAGTCATAAGGGGCTGTAGTGGGAGTCAAACCCAGTTCCCCAGGATCAAAGTCCACTGCATTCACCACTAGGGCTACTCCCAAATCCTGTCTCACAGAAGCAGTGGGAGTGGAGGAGTGGCCTAGTGGTTAGGGTGGTGGACTTTGGTCCTGGGGAACTGAGGAACTGAGTTGGATTCCCACTTCAGGCACAGGCAGCTCCTTGTGACTCTGGGCAAGTCACTTAACCCTCCATTGCCCCATGTAAGCCGCATTGAACCTGCCATGAGTGGAAAAGCGCAGGGTTCAAATGTAACAAAAATAAAATAGATACTATTGGAGATTCTACATGGAATGTTGCTACTATTGGAGATTCTACATGGAATGTTGCTATTCCACTAGCAACATTCCATGTAGAATCTCAAATAGTAGCAACAGTGGAGGAGTGGCCTAGTGGTTAGGGTGGTGGACTTTGGTCCTGGGGAACTGAGGAACTGAGTTCGATTCCCACTTCAGGCACAGGCAGCTCCTTGTGACTCTGGGCAAGTCACTTAACCCTCCATTGCCCCATGTAAGCCGCATTGAGCCTGCCATGAGTGGGAAGGCGCGGGGTACAAATGTAACAAAAAAAACAAAAACAAAACACGTCCAGTCACCCGCTTCTCAGGCCACACAGCTGAAGGCACCTCTTGTGAACACTCACCGCTGTACACCCTGAAAACTAGACCTTTTCAGATTTGGTGAGGATAGAAAGAGCTCCCTGAACAAACCGCACCACTGATATATGCTTCCAGAAGAGCTTGCCCTCTATTTTCAGCTGTAAAAATCCACGCTAATTTTTTTTGTTTCCCCTATTTTTACCATTTAATGATGGCTTTATTCCTGGTTAACAGCTCGGGTTTAATAATTCAGTACTGAAGACTGATTTCCAGCTTGGTTTATGTCGGCTTGTTCTCATACATCCCTAACAAAAAAAACTTGCATCACTTGCACTGATTTCACTGATCTCTGGGGAGGGAGTGCAATTAACCATAACTGAGAGGAACAGAATTAAAGTTGACTGATGAGCTGCTGTTTTAAGACATTGAGTTCAATTAAGCTAAAAGCTTTCTTTGGGAACTGCTGTAGCAACACCCAAACCGAAGCCAACACTGTGCAAACACTAAATGCACAATCCCACCGAATCAATGCCGTGCCGCAAAATAGATGTTACAACTGATGATAAAATAACTTTAATCTCGGAACAAATGAACTGCTCTCTGCTTGGGGGAGGGGGGAGGATACCCCAGCAAAACTTCATTTACAAGCAGATTTATGCAGTGGCCATCCTAGGTCGGCTGCCACCCGGGGCGGATCGCCGCTGCGAACCCCCCCCCCCCCCGGGTGCAGCGGCGTCCGTCCCCCCAGGGTGCAGCATGACACACACCCCCAGCGCATCAGGCCCCCCCCCCAGGGTGCATTCTTGGCGGCTGGAGGGTGCAGAGAGCAGCCGCATGCCTGTCGACTCCACTGGCTCCCTGCTCCCTCTGTCCCAGAACAGGAAGTAACCTGTTCCGGGGCAGAAGGAGAAGGGAACCAGTGGAGCTGACAGGCGCGCGTCTGCTCTCTGCAGCCTCCAGCAGCGTGCACCTGGGGCGGACTGCCCCCACCGCCCCGCCCTTGCTATGCCACTGGACTTATGTTTGTTTTGGGCTCTAATTTTCACCAAGTGATGATCGTTAGGCCCTCCTGCAACGGGTTATTTATTTATTTATTTATTTATTTATTACATTTGTATCCCACATTTTCCCACCTATTTGCAGGCTCAATGTGGCTTACTTAGTACCGTAAAGGCGTTCGCCAAGTCCGGTAGAGGAACAAATACATGGTGATGTGGTCGCATAAGGTACATGTGTTTCAGGCACAATGGGGGTTGAAGAGAGGGAAGGTTATATAGTGTCCAATACAATCTTTGGTTTTGCTGTGTTGCAGAGTGTAGGCATTTATGTTGGGTCGGTAGAGTATGCCTTTTTGATTAGGTTGGTTTTTAGTGATTTCCTGAAGTTTAGATGGTCGTAGGTTGTTTTCACAGCTTTTGGCAGCGAGTTCCATAGTTGTAGGGTTACCATATGGCTCCAGAAAAAGGAGGACGGATTGAGCCAGCCGGGTTTTACTTCCATTGCTTTCAATGGAAAGCAATTGCTTTCAATGGAAGTAATTGAGCCAGCCGGGTTTTACTTCCATTGCTTTCAATGGAAAGCAATTGCTTTCAATGGAAGTAATTGAGCCAGCTGGGTTTTACTTCCATTGCTTTCAATGGAAAGCAATGGAAGTAAAACCCGGCTGGCTCAATCCGTCCTCCTTTTTCTGGAGCCATATGGTAACCCTACATAGTTGTGTGCTTATATAGGAGAAGCTGAATGCGTAGGTTGCTTTGTATTTGTTATGGCTAGGGCTGTACATTTAATGCGTTTATAACGCAATTAACAAGTCAAACGTGTAACTTGTGTTAAAATTTTTAATGTGAGTTAAATTAGCATTTGGCAAAGTCTCTTTTCCTTTTTTTTCTGCCAGGACCTTACCTCTCCAATGCTCCAGCAGCCCCCTCTCCTCTGCATGCTCAAAGCCTCTCTCTGTTTCTCTGTAACAGGAAGTTCTATCAGATGGGGCAGAACTTCCTGTTACAGTGGCTTCGGGGTTTGAGAAGGTGAAGCACAGAGAGAAGTATATAAGTATTGCCACACTGGGACAGACCAAAGGTCCATCAAGCCCAGCATCCTGTCTGCAACAGTGGCCAATCCAGGTCACAAATAACTGGCAAGATCCCGAAAAAGTTCAATACATTTAATGCTGGATTTTCCCCAAGTCAATTTAATAATGGTCTATGGACTTTTCCTTTAGGAAGCCGTCCAAACCTTTTTTTAAACCCCGCTAAGCTAACTGCCTTTACCACATTCTCTGGCAACAAATTCCAGAGTTCAATTACACGTTGAGTGAAGAAATATTTTCTCTGATTTGTATTAAATGTACTATTTTGTAGCTTCATCTCATGTCCCCTAGTCCTAGTATAAACACCTAGCCTGAGGAGCAGCAGATGCCTCACATGTGCTGCTGTGGGAGGAGCTGCTCATCCTTGTGCCACACCATGAGGAGCTGCCGGGTGAGAGAAAAAGATGCAGACCGCGGTGGAAAAAAGAGGAAAAGAAAACGTGAGTGAGAGAGAGAGAGAGATGATGCAGGTGGAAAAGGGGGAAAAGAGAACGTGAGAGAGTGATGCAGAGAAGGGGGAAGGTGGCGGGAAAAAGAAGCAAACAGAAAGTGAGAGGGAGGGGAGGGGGACCGCAGTGGGAAAAAGAAGAAAACAGAAAGTTATCATGGATGGATGGATGGAAGGGAGGAGACGGTGCCCATGGAGGGGAGGGAGATGTTGCCAGGGGAAGGGAAGGGAGGAGATGGGGCTTAAAACACACAGTTTCTTCACAGTGTCCTTTTTATTTGTGCAAAGCAGTGAGGTTTTAAAAGCTTGCTGTTGATATTTTAGTTGTGACCAACAGAAAGATTTGATGTTGTTTGTCCTCTAGGTTTATGGACTTCTGATACCTCATTGTTGCTTGTTTTGTTTCAGTTTTACCAGTTGAATTAAAACATGGAAAAGAAAATAAGATGATACCTTTTTTATTGGACATAACTTAATACATTTCTTGATTAGCTTTCGAAGGTTGCCCTTCTTCCTCAGATCGGAAATAAGCAAATGTGCTAGCTGACAATGTATATAAGTGAAAACATTCAAGCATTACTATGACAGTAAAATAGATACCATTGGAGATTCTACATGGAATGTTGCTACTATTGGAGATTCTGTTGCTACTATTGGAGATTCTACGTGGACTGTTGCTACTATTGGACATTCTACATGGAATGTTGCTATTCCACTAGCAACATTCCTGCGCAGGCTTCTGTTTCTGTGAGTCTGACGTCCTGCACGTACGTGCAGGACGTCAGACTCACAGAAGCAGAAGCCTGCGCGGCCACATTGGTGATCCGCAAGGGCCGACTTCTACATGGAATGTTGCTAGTGGAATAGCAACATTCCATGTAGAATCTATAGAAATCAAACAAAATAAAACATGGAAAAGAAAATAAGATGATATTTTTTTTATTGGACATAACTTAATACATTTCTTGATTAGCTTTCGAAGGTTGCCCTTCTTCGTCAGATCGGAAATAAGCAAATGTGCTAGCTGACAGTGTATATAAGTGAAAACATTCAAGCATTACTATGACAGTCTGACAGGGTGGGAGGATGGGGGTGGGTAGGAGGTATGCATGGGGACATCAAAGCATATCATTGATATTCTAACAGGGTGGGTGTGGATAGGTGAGGGGAGGGTGATCAACAGAGACATACAGCTTTATGGTTTATAATGGGCTAGGAACCCCAGATCCTTGTTAAGTCCTTTCTGTTGGGTGTTAAAATATTCAATCATTCTGACTTGAATGTTTTCATTTATATACACTGTCAGCTAGCACATTTGCTTATTTCCGATCTGACGAAGAAGGGCAACCTTCGAAAGCTAATCAAGAAATGTATTAAGTTATGTCCAATAAAAAAGGTATCATCTTATTTTTTTTTCCATGTTTTATTTTGTTTGATTTCTATTGATAACCTTAAGAGTGGACTAACACGGCTACCACACTCCTCTACCAGTTGAATTGAAATCTTTATGTATTTTATGCAATAAATAAAAATAAATAAACTTTAGGAGATTTTAATTTGCCTTTTGCTCCCAATTCGAATTTGTTTTTAGAACAAAAGCATTTTTTGCTTGATGTGTCTTTGTTGTGTAATTTTTTGCAATTGGTAAAACAGCAAACTCATTTGTACATCGCCCTTTGAATGAAAATGTGATTTCATCACCTGTTGTTACAGAGCTAATTTGGACTAATCACTCTGTGATCACTTTTATTTTTGGTGGGTGGGGGAGGGGGGGGTCTGGAAAGGAAGCCAGAAAAAGTTGTTGCTCTTAAGCTAAAAGTTGTATAAGCAGCTTCTGAAATGTATACATTTTGGGAAGTCTGGGCTCCTCGTTGAATTTTGATAATTGTGTAGCGATAGAACAGAATCAAACAGCCCCAGGAATATCCCGTAGAAAAATCAGGTGGTAAAGGATTTAGAAATTCCCATGTAGGAAATCTAGAGATGGAGACGACTATGGATTCTTATAAATTACATCTCCAGGAATATTTAGGGACTTGTGAGTTGGTTCAAAATGAATGTTTTTTTAAAACTAGAATTAATGAATCACTCAATAGACCAAAAGAATTGTTTAACACCGTTCATTTCCATACGAAAGGGAAAATAGGCAGTAATGGATGTGATATTTTTTGCAGATTTTCTTTTTTAGTACAAAGGGTCAGTCAGTAGTTCAACATTTACATTGAATACGGGAGAAAAAGATATTTGAAGATACTCTTACTGATTGGTATATCTGAGAGAAATTTGAGATTGTAGAAGCTAAGTAAGTTTCGTCTGTTGTTCAAAAGTTAACACCTCCTGGGTTACTTTATGAATGTTGTTCCTATGCAGTGTTGCATGGGTTAAACGATAAGCTTTGCTGGTGAATAAGTACACAGGAGCAGAGCTTGACTAGGCAGGAACAGGGTACACAGGAGCAAGGGCAGGCTTCTACATGGAATGTTGCTAGTGGAATAGCCAAAACAACAAGGAAAGCGGGAGAAAAACCAAAATAGACCAGATAGAAACCACAAACAGTAAGAGGACCAAAGACGTTTATTGTTTAATAAACTCTTACTCTTTGTGGTTTCTATCTGGTCTATTTCGGTTTTTCTCCCGCTTTCCTTGTTGTTCTGTGTGTTTTTTGCGGGAGACCTGGACCTTTTTTTTGTTGGTTTGCTAGTGGAATAGCAACATTCCATGTAGAATCTCAAATAGTAGCAACAGAATCTCAATAGTAGCAACATTCCATCTAAAATCTCCAATAGGGAAAGGGAAATGGGACTTGATATACCGCCTTTCTGTGGTTTTTGCAACCTACATTCAAAGTGGTTTGCGTGGAGGGGCAAAATCAAACGGAAACGCCTATCTCCATGAGCGTTTATCTCCGAGAACGGGTCCGTGAAGGGGCGGACCGAACCGTATTTTCGAAAAAATGGACGTTTTTGAGCTGGGCGCTTGTTTCTTTTAGCGATAATGGAAACTAAAAACGCCCGGCTCAAAAACGTCCTAATCTGAGCCATTTGGTCGCGGGAGGGGCCACGATTCATAGTACACTGGCCCCCCTGATATGCCAGGACACCAACTGGGCACCTGAGAGCCACATCTGACCCAGGGAAAGGCTGTGACAGGATCGAACACATTCTGCTGTCATGGAGGTGGGTACGGCATTTGAGGCTGGCATAGAGGCTGGAAAAAAAGTTTTTAAAGTGGGGTTTTTTTGGTGGGAGGGGGTTAGTGACCACTGAGGGAGTCCGGGGAGGTCATCCCCGATTCCCTCCAGTGGTCATCTGGGCAGTTGGAGCACTTTTTTGGGACTTGTTCGTGAAAAAAAAGGGTCCAAAAAAAGTGACCCAAAATCGCGGTCAAAATGCCTTTTTTTTTTTTTTCGATTATCAACTAAAGACGCCCATCTCTCCTCGGCTGATAACCAGGCCCCAGTTCCGCCTCCACCACGCCTCCGACACGCCCCCGCCAACTTTGTTCGTTTCCGCGACGGAGTGCAGTTGGAAACGGCCAAAATCGGCTTTCGATTATACCGATTTGGGCGCCCACGGGAGAAAGACGCCCATCTCCCGATTTGGGTCGCAATATAGGCGTTTTTCCTCTTTCGATTATAAGCAGGATAGTATATACATCTTATTTTGTACCTTGGGCAATGGAGGGTTAAGTGACTTGCCCAGAGTCGCAAGGAACTACATAGTGGGAACTGAACCCAGTTCAACCAGGATCAAAGCTTGCTGCACTAACCACTAAACTCCTGCACTCCTTATGCTGACGATGTGTGGATGATAGTTTCGCGATTGAACATTCGTAATTTCAACACTGTATGGATGTTAATTGAATGTGGATGAATGAAAATAGATTAGCTTTCAATTTGGAGAAAAAAGGAATGACAGTGCAAAGAAATGCTAAAAAGACGACGTGTTTTTTTTTCATTTTGATTGCAGGTCATATTATTCCTGTTAAACAAAAAAAAAAACTGTCAGTCTGTGTGTGATCTTAAACAGTCACCTGGATTTTAAGTCTCAAGTGGCAAAGGTTGTGCAGACTTGTTTTTACTATCTACATATTTTAAGTAACATTAAACCTATGATTCCAAAAGCTGATTTTAGAAGTGCTCTGAGAACTCTTAAGTCATTAAGATTAGATTACTGTAATGGTTTGTATCTCGGTTTATCACAGACATGTTTGAAAACCCTTCCGGCGGTACAGAGTGATGCAGGTCGATTAATTATACAGCTTCAAAAAAAAAAACAGATCACGTGTCTCTTTCAATGAAGTCTTTGCATTGGCTTCCAATTAAGGATCTAATACAATATAAAATATTGATGTTGATTTTTAAGACTTTGACTGATGTCAACTTCTTAAATGCTATCAGTCAGGTTGTTTGCTGAGGTCAACAGGAACTCGACAGTTGGTGCAACCCTCTTTGGCAAAGGAGCATTATCTTGCAACATCTGAAAGGACTTTTTCCATAGTGGATCCATATTTCTGGAGTAAGCAGCCATCACCCACACCTGATTTTAGGGGGGGAAAAAACTCTGAAAACTCAATTATTTGTTCAAGGTTATCTGTGACATAATGATACAACAATGTTAAAGATAGGATGTTATCAGATCTACAACTACTACTACTACTACTTAACATTTCTAGAGCGCTACCAGGGTTACGCAGCACTGTACAATTTAACAAAGAGAGACAGTCCCTGCTCAAAGAGCTTACAATCTAATAGACAAGTGAACGGTCGGTCCGATAGGGGCAGTCAAATTGGGGCAGTCTGGATTCACTGAACGGTAAGGTAACGGTAAGATCTCATGAAAGGTTGTATATTTTTAAGTATGTTTGCTTGTACCCCCACTTAGGTGATAAGCAGGTTATAAATGTAAAAAATCCTATCTAATAAAAACCAATCTCAACGTTCTGAAGCTGACTCCCTGGCTTCAGTGAAGGGTTTGAAGCTTCTGAAGCTCAGGCTCCATCTCTGTAAGCTCCGCCCTCGAGTATTTCCGGATTCGTCACAAGCAGAAGTGACCAACCACATGAGGTTTCTAGTCTTCAGAATGTTGGAGGTGCATTCTATTAAATAGGATTGGTCAGTTACTTGAAGTACAGTCAGAGTTCAGCGTCCTGCACAGTAACGCTCAGACACCAGAGAGAGGGAGGGAGGGGGGCATCTCTGTCACACACACACTCTCTCTCACAGTCAATGTCTTTCTTTCTCTCTCTCACTCTCACACACTGTCTCTCACACACTCTATGTCTCACACTGTATCACATTCACTCTCTATGTGTCACACAATCACTCACACACTCTCTTAGTCTCATACACTCAGTCTCACAGAGAGTCTGTCTCTCACACACTCTCTCTCTCGCACCCATTGTATCTGTGTGAAACACACTCTCTCTCTCTCACACACACACTGTGTCTCACATACGCACTTGCACACACTCTCTCTCACAGACACACTTGCACCCAGACTCACTCTCTCTCACACACACACACTCTCTCTCTCTCTCTCAAACATACACACTCCGAGGAAAACCTTGCTAGCGCCTGTTTCATTTGTGTCAGAAACGGGCCTTTTTTTACAAGTAAATAAATAAATGTGATCCTGTCCTTGGGAAGAGTCCAAAGCACTCCTTGTTGCTTCATAAGAACATAAGAATAGTCAAACTGGGACAGACCATTGGTCTGTCAATCCCAGTATCCTTTTTCCAACAGTAGCCAATCCAGGTCACAAGTACCTGGCAGAAACCCAAATAGCAGCAACATTCCAGAACCCCAAAGAGTAACAAGATTCCGGAATCCCCAAGAATAGCAAGATTCCATGTAGAACCCCAAAGAGAAGCAACATTCCATGCTACCAATCCCTGTGCAACACAATGCTATCATGATGGTGCCAACAACTGCAGACACGCAGCCCTCCCCCCCCCCCAGCTCTCAAAGGGACAGAGTCGGCTGCCCTAGGTCCAACTACAATAGACATGCCACCTGCCTGAGCAAGGCCAGGCAAGACTGCTGTGCCTCAGCTTTCGTCCCTCATGCCTATCTTTTTTTTTTTTTTTTAACTATATTCCCTGTTAGATAGGAAACAGCACCAGCACCAAATGCTGTGGGAGGAGGCCCCTTACTCCTACTCTGTGGCCCCACAAGTCGCGATACATCCCGGCATACAGAGGAAAGGCCTGTATGCTGAGGCTCTAGGCCGTCGAGGAGGAACCAACATCCCTCCTCTACCTCAACCAGTGATTTGCCCTTAGCCTGAGGGCTTGGGGAGTCTGACCCAAAAAAAGCTGGGGGGGAAAAAAAAAACACAGAAGAGAAACTGCTTAACCAGTCCACCTATACCATCAGCTGGAGACAGAGAAATATTGGAATGTTCCTGGCTGCACAACCTGTTATACGGATGATGTCATTGGAATCTTCAAGACTCTGCCTCCATCTGCTGATCTGGACTGGTCTAGCAGGATGATAAGGAATATACACTTCTTGATCACTTGACTCAATGCTGACAGACTCAACATTGAACAATACTTAACAGCCTCAGCTTTATTTGGCCTCAAGGTTTCCAAATGCAGACGCTTTAGTACTCTTAACTTCACAGATACATTTGCTGTTCTTGTGATGGCAGAACTCACTACCATCTACTGCCCTCTCGCATTCATCCGAACGGTCAAGGGTCAAAGAACTTGCTTTTAGGTTTTAATTGTCTCACTACCCTACAAACATCCTCTTCCTAACAAAAGTGGGTCATTGATTCAAGGGAACAATTCTATTTAATCGTCTTACATGTGGAAGGGTTTTTTCAAGTAGGTTTTAATTAAACTTTCAATCTTACTTTTTGTAAGACTCTCCCCAGCATTGGGGTTTGATACAATACTTATGAATACACTGTTTGTCCTATAATTTTTTGTAGTTCATTTCTTTTACTTTTTTTAATTAGATTGTAACCCGCCTTGTCCTGCCCGACAGTTAAAGTGGTATAGTAAGTTATAAATAAATAAATAGCCGGTGTATTTTTGGATTAAAATACGAAGTTGCAATTTTGTGTTTGTTTGTTTTGTCAAATGGGTCTGTTCTGTCTGCACTTACTTCTCTTGTTCCTCGTATTCTGCATTTCCCCCTTTTTTTTCATTAATAATACTGTCTGCATAAATGACCCAGGGGGAAATGCACAAAGATCCCCTGAAAGAACTGCATGGTTTTTCCACCTCAATAAAAATTACCGAGTTGAAAGTTCCAAGCGGTTCCCCAAGCAAACTGCATGCAAAATGAGCTGCTCGCAAAAACAGCGAGCAGCTCGGTGGGAGGGAAGCCAATCGGTCAGCTGAGCATGAGCAGAACAGCCGATCGCTAAGCGTGGCTGCTCTGTGCATGCTCAGAGCAGCGTCTGCTACAGCTTTCATACATGTATACAAGCTGCGTGTATGAAAGCCGTGTGTAGCTTTTTTTTTTTTTTTCAAAACACGTGGCACAAGCGGGGATGGGAAGATGCACAGTGGCAGTCCTTCTGGGCAAGATGCAACAGGAGCCCGCAGAAGAGGGCGAAGGGCAACCAATGATGGTTCAATTGTTTTTTTAAATACATGGATACCTCTGTTTTCGTCGATAATCCGTCGGAAAACAATCGGCGAAATCCAAAACCGACAAAAACCGATGCTATTATTTCCATATGAATCAATGTAAATCCAATTAATTCATTCTAGACACTCCAAAATACATACCAAAAACACATTTTATAGAGAATAAATATAGTGTTTAATACTAAAAACGATAAGAAATTAATATAAAATGAATATAAAAGACTAAAGAATAAATGAACATTTAACATGGCATTTACCTTTCTGAAGACTCTTCTTGGCGTATGGAAGACGGCGAGGAGGGAAGAGAGAGGTGCAGATATTATTGTTCGGAAGGGGGATCCCACTCCACAAGGGCACTATCTGGGGTCAGTTCCCTTCTTGGTCTTTTGGCACTAGGACCAGCTTCAGAGTCAGTGGACCCATGTCGCACAAGAAAGCTGTCCAAAGAGGTCCGTTTCTGCCGCCTCTAAGATTTGCCTAAAATGGGGCAAGACATTATCATTAACCAAGTTGCAGACATGGCCTGCAACAGCTTTGTCTGGGTGATTTTTCTCCACAAACCCCTGTACTTTACTCCACATGCAGAAGACGTCCTTAATTTCTGAAGAAGGCACATTCTCCCCTGTCTCTTCCTCCTCATCTGAGCAGGAGAACGCATGGGCCGCCCTTTGTTTTCGCAAAATTAGCAGCGAGGTCACGTGGGCACACCGACGAAATCTGAGACAAATTTATCACGGAAAAAAATTCAACAAAAACCGAAACCGACGATAACCGAAGTCAACGAAAACCGAGGTATTACTGTACTGTTCAAAAGGCTGATTTTCTATAGGGAGCTGACAGACTTCAGCAACGGCTGCGGTTGATCTGGACATATCAACAGGGCAGTTGGCTATGCTGTGTGGAGCCACAAAATAGAGCCCAGCAGCATAAATGTGAAGAACACTGCTTACGGCTGCTCCAGACCTCCCGGTAAAGGTTGCTCGTTAAAGGTAGGCAAACTTTGCTGTGCATCCCTCGTAAACAGCTGTGGATCCTACGGAATGCACATCTAAATACTAATCAGCATGTTTGCATACATGAGGTTCCCGTTAGCTGCCACCGCCAGCTGAATACTGTGGTTGGTAAACCAGCTGGAGTCGGTCAAAAGCAGACGATGCTGGCCTAGTAAATGTTTGTGCATCTGGATGCCAGAGATCATAGAATCCATAGAAGGATGAGAAGGGTTTGATGGAGTAAATCCTATATAATAAAACTCACCCTCAACGTTCTGAGGACAGTGACGTCACTGTCACTTCCATCCAGAACGGTTCGTAAGACCATGGTGATGAAGCCACCAAAATCGCCCAGTCTAGGGGCCCCGCCCTCGCGTCAAACATCATGACGTCGAGGGCGGAGCAATGGCGTCCGGTGCGTCCAAGAGGTGCGGAATGCGGAGCAATGCCGATGCCGTCAGAACGACGAAGGGGTCTGTAGGTAGTTAGGTAGGGAGGGAGGGAGAAGGGGGCGACGAAGGGATCGGTAGGTAGGGAGGGAGGGAGAAGAGGGGGGTTGGGGAGGAAAACCTTGCTAGCGCCCGTTTCATTTGCTCCTGAAACGGGCCTGTTTTCCTAATACTTACAGAAAGGAGACAGGATCTGCCTTTAACCTCTTGTTCAACCTTTCTAGCAAGGCAGCGTTTAGGCTGAGGGGAAGATCTGGGGAAATTTATATGAAAAACAAAATCAGAATAAAAGATCTAACGATATATTATCAAAGACAGGTTCCTGGATGGTTACCTCCTCGCTGATGGGCCGATGATCAAAATCCGGCGCTGTTCAGGACAGCGCTCTCAAAATACCGTCGTTCCACCACCGTAGTAGCATGGAATAGCAGCACGGTCATGATCAGAGTTAATATATGCAGATATAAGCAGCACTGTAGTAGCGCTAACCCCCTCTAAACAGCGTGATAAAATATGCTAAGTAGCAGGGGCGCATGCATACTAATCTGATGCGCTAAAAAGAAGCCAGGAACAACGCTCATGTGCATCCTTGCGTAGGACAGCTCGTAAAGTGCAACCTGCCATAAAGCATGACAAAACGTGCTGTCTGAAAATGCCGTAAAAAGATAGCTTGCCTTGTTGTTCTATAGGTGGTCCTGGTCTGTTTGCATTGTCTTTGTACCTCGTTTGACTGTGCTTGTAGCTAGGGTTACCATTTTTTGTCCTCATAAAAAGAGGACACTTGTCCCACCCCGTTCACGTCCCCTGCCCCGCCCCTTCCTCACCCATGCTCCGCCCCTTTCATGCCCTCACCCCAACCCTGGCACATATTCCCTTCTTCCCCCAATCACCTTGCCTCCCCCCTGTCATCTCTACTCCCCCCCGTCATCTCCCCTCCCCTTACTCTACTATCCCTGGTGGTCTAGAGGTACCTCTTCGGGGCAGGAAAGAGCCCCCTCTTTCCTGCCCGGAGTGCTGCTGCCAGCTGCCCTGCATCTTGTGGTAAGTCCAGCTCTCGGCGTTTCAAAATGGCCGCCGAGAGTTGAAGTCTCGCGAGGCTGCTTCAACTCTCGGCGGCCATTTTGAAATGCCGAGAGCCAGGCTCACAGTATGTAGGGCAGCTAACAGCAGCGCTCTGGGCAGGAAAGAGGGGGCTCTTTCCTGCCCCGAAGACGAAGAGGTACCTCTAGACCACCAGGGATAGTAGAGGGAGGGGAGGGGAGTCCCGGCCCCGCCAGCCCGTTTGTCCAGAAATCCGGACAAACGGGCAGGCTGGCCAAATCCGTCCGGACATGTCCTCAAAAAGAGGATATGTCCAGGTAAATCCGGACGTATGGTAACCCTACTTGTAGCACCTTTCCTTCTGGCTTTTTCTGACACATCACAGACCAGTTCTAAAGAAAAGTCGACAAAAGCACTCAAAACTGCCAAAAACAAACTCTGTGATTCTTTGTATCCATGCATTGTAAGCCGCACTGAACCTGCTATTGAGCGGGAAAGAGCGGGGTATAAATGCTATAAATAAATAGATAAAATAAAATGTCTTCCAGGTTTGTCCTTCCGGCACTACTTCCACAGGGCTGTCAAGTTACCCAATCCAGGAGGGAGACATTTTGGCCGGTCCTGGACTTCTGCCAACCTCATCCTGGTGCATTATGGGACCTGTGCACTGATTTCAATGAGTAGAATCATGGACTACACATACTACACTGCTTTGGAATGTAAGTAAAACCAGGACCGGCCAAAAAGTCTCCCTCCTGGAATGGGTAACTTGGCAGCTCTGCTTCCAGCTCACGTGGGAAGGAGAGAAAGGACGTAATTACACACATATAACTTTTTTTTAGCTCTACTACTACTACTACTTATCATTTCTAAAGCGCTACTAGATGTACGCAGCACTGTGCACTTGAACATGAAGAGACAGTCCCTGCTCCACAGAGCTTACAATCTAATTAGGACAGGACAAATAAGAGATAAGAGAATGAATGTCATGGTTTCTTTAACTACGTGAACTGCTTTGAACTTTATGGTATTAGCAGTATACAATATGAGTTGAGAACCCCTGAATTGCTCATCTTAATTAGTGCTTTTCAACCCAGTCCTTGATGTACATCCATCCAGTGAGGTTTTCAGGATAGTCACAATGAATACAACTATTGCTTGTCTGCTCTCCTTGTCCGTGTTGTCCTCTAGATTGTAAGCTCCTTTGAGCAGGGACCGTCATTCTTTGTTTATTGTACAGCGCTGCGTAACCCTAGTAGCGCTCTATAAATGTTAAATAGTAGTAGTAGTATTAAAGTGAGGATGATAAAATAAGGGTTCTGAACAAGTGAATAAGGGTTAGGAGTTAAAAGCAGCATCAAAAAGGTGGGCTTTTAGCTTAGATTTGAAGACGGCCAGAGATGGAGCTTGACGTACCGGCTCAGGAAGTCTATTCCAGGCATATGGTGCAGCAAGATAAAAGGAACGGAGTCTGGAGTTAGCAATGGAGGAGAAGGGTGCAGATAAGAGAGATTTACCCAGTGAACGGAGTTCCCGGGGAGGAATGTAGGGAGAGATGAGAGTGGAGAGGTACTGAGGAGCTGCAGAGTGAATGCACTTATAGGTCAATAGGAGGAGTTCGAACTGTATGCGGAAATGGATAGGAAGCCAGTGAAGTGACTTGAGGAGAGGGCTAATATGAGCATAACAACCCTGGCGCACCTGTTCCATAATAACGCCAACCAGGACCTGGTGTTATTTTGCTGTGTTGTTTTCTAACGCCGTTCAACACCTCTCTGTTCATTGTGCAGCTAGTTTTTGATCATCTAGGACGAATAGAATATGGCCTTATTTACATGAGATTGACTACATTTACATGCCATCTGCGCAAGTGCCTGGCGCGCTCGCTGTTTACGACGGTAACCTCGCTGATCATCCCACGTTGGTGAGTGCGTACGCAAAATTGGCGCTGATGGCTTTTAGCGCTCGCGTTGACTTTTGATCGTCGGCCCATGAATGCCTCTTCACCAGACATCAGGCAAATGGAAGCTGTACTGGAAGCATAAATACCGACGTTTAATTTCGAAAGCCCCCAACTATTCCGCTCCAGTATAACAAAACTCTACGCAATGCCAGCTCTACAGAGCTTTGCAAATTGCCCACTTCCAGGAGGGAGATTTTAGGCCAGTCCTGGATTTCTGACGTCATCCTGATGCATTATGGGACCTTCAGCCATAGCCAGAGCCGGTGGTGGGAGGCGGGGATAGTGCTGGGCAGACTTATACGGTCTGTGCCAGAGCCGGTCAGGAGGCGGGGCTGGTGGTTGGAAGGCGGGGATAGTGCTGGGCAGACTTATACGGTCTGTGCCAGAGCCGATGGTTGGGAGGCGGGGATGGTGGTTGGGAGGCGGGGATAGTGCTGGGCAGACTTATACGGTCTGTGCCAGAGCCGATGGTTGGGAGGCGGGGCTGGTGGTTGGGAGGCGAGGATAGAGCTGGGCAGACTTATACGGTCTGTGCTAGAGCCAGTGGTTGGGAGGCGGGGATAGTGCTGGGCAGACTTATACGGTCTGTGCCAGAGCCAGTGGTGGGAGGCGGGACTGGAGGTTGGGAGGCAGGGATAGTGCTGGGCAGACTTATACGGTCCGTGCCAGAGCCGGTGGTTGGGAGGCGGGGCTGGTGGTTGGGAGGCAGGGCTAGTGCTGGGCAGACTTATACGGTCTGTGCCCTGAAAAAGACAGATACAAATCAAGGTAAGGTATACACAAAAAGTAGCACACATGAGTTGTCTTGTTGGGCAGACTGGATGGACCGTGCAGGTCTTTTTCTGCCATCATCTACCATGTTACTATGATTTCAATGGGTAGAATCAGAGACTACAGATACGACAATCCTTTGGGATAGGAGTTCACAATTAGGACTGGCCAAAAGTGTCCCTCCTGGAACTGGGCAACTTGGCAGTTCTGGTTCTGAGGCAGCAAAAAAATATATATATACGAAAACGCAGTCAGAGCACTTCTCCTTGCTTGAACCAATCAGTAAATTGGCAAATGAGGAGACAAACAAAGCAGATCAATCAGTGGTCTGAAAATAACGTTTTGAACCATACCACTGATTGATCTGCTTTGTTTGTCTCCACGTTGGATTTTGCAGATCGCTTGCCATCTTGTTTCTTAGGACCATCTTAATTGGCAAATGAGGCCAGAATGCCAGAGGTAGGAGTTCTGTCCATGAGGCTGAATAGCAAAGATGATATTCCCTGGTTGCATGGCGATGGAGGGCAGTTATAGCGCAGGGACAGCCCGAGCTGGAACAGCCGAAAGAAACTTCCCTTGTAGCTCTCAACCAGCAAAGGAGTCCCAGGGTTGCCCAGGGAATTATCCGAAGGCAGTGAGGGGAGGAATGGCTCTACAAAATAAACACTGGAAACTGACTTACGGAACAAGGTTTTCTCCAGAACTACACTCCAGAGTTTCGGAACCTTCTCTGGATAGCAGCCACAGAATCCCACAGCCCCCTTCAACAATTGTGGCCGTCATTATTTCCTGTCAGGAGACATATCTGCATGTGGAGTAATATCCTTGAAAAGCATTCCCCACAGCCCGCACTTAATCAATCCTTTGCCAGTATGCAAATTCATCTGTTCTCTCTTTCTTTTTCAGCCATTTAATATATAATTAAAGCCGATGCTGATGACAGAGAAGGCTCCAACACTAATGGAATTTATTCGTGCACCGTTGAAGACGGTTGGTTTCTCGGGAGATGTGTGACTCAGGATTTCCTGGAGTCTCTCTGGCGAGTTCTGGGCACTGCTTAATGAAGATGATGCAGAGTTTCTCTCCGGAAAACAGTTGTTAATACAATAATGTAGATATCAGCACAGTTCATGTGAAGCACGTCCCTCACGATTGACGTTACTTCCATGATTCTCTGCAATCCATCCCGATAAAGTAATGTAGAAGCCTGCTCTTGCAGATCAGCAACACGGCCGCGTAGGCTTCTGTTTCTGTGCAGGATGTCAAGACTCACAGAAACAGAAGCCTGCGCAGTCACGTTGCTGATCTGCAAGGGCAGGCTTCTACATGGAATGTTGCTAGTGGAGGAGTGGCCTAGTGGTTAGTGCAGTGGAACATGGGATGTTGTTACTATTTGAGATTCTGCAATGTTGCTATTGAGATTCTACATGGAATGTTGCTACTATTTGAGATTCTAGATGGAATGTTGCTACTATTGGAGATTCTAGATGGAATGTTGCTACTATTGAGATTCTGTTGCTACTATTTGAGATTCCATATGGAATGTTGCTATTCCACTAGCAACATTCCATTTTTAGATTGTGAGCTCTTTGAGCAGGGACTGTCTTTTGTATGGTGTACAGCGCTGCGTATGCCTTGTAGCGCTATAGAAATGATAAGTAGTAGTAAATACTGCACTGGATGCACTTCCTAATTTACTATTATTAGAGATCAATGAAGAGTATCTACATAGAAACAATAACCACATGGCCTCATTAACATTATTTAATTTTAATAAAAAATATAACTCTGATTGCTCTTATTAATTAAACAAAATCCAACAACATGAGATTCAAGCAGATACATCTATCTTAGCAGCTCAACAGGAACCTGTTACAGAATGAATCCAACGGTCATATAAGTACATAAGTATTGCCATACTGGGAAAGACCAAAGGTCCATCGAGCCCAGCATCCTGTTTCCAACAGCAGCGAATCCAGATCACAAAAACCTGACAAGATCCAAAAAAAAGTACAAAACATTTTATACTGCTTTTCCCAGAAATAGTGGATTTTCCCCAAGTCCATTTAATAACGGTCTATGGACTTTTCCTATAGGAAGCCGGCCAAACTCCGCTAAGCTAACCGCCTTTACCACATTCTCTGGCAACGAATTCCAGAGTTTAATTACACGTTGAGTGAAGAAACATTTTCTCAGATTCGTATTAAATTTACTACTTTGAAGCTTCATCGCATGCCCCCTAGTCCTAGTATTTTTGGAATGCGTGAACAGACGCTTCACATCTACCCGTTCCACTCCACTCATTATTTTATAGACCTCTATCATATCTCCCCTCAGCCGCCAAGTGCTATAATTCCCCACAAAGGGGAAGAGTGAAGACAGACTTTGGGCCTTTTCACTAAAACATGCTAAAATATGAACTTGGCGCATTTTAACCCAAGATTTTCTCATGCGCTAAGCCCGTACTTTACATGGCAGTATATTATGGAGTTGTTTTTTTTTTTTTTGCTGGTCCTGCACTCATTTTTCCATCAGTGTGTGGGATTTGCAAAAAAAGAATGCTGGAGCACTTCCCACTTCCTAGTGCTCCCGTGTTAAGCTTGTGTTATCTACTTAGCACGCACTAATCAGAATGCACTAACCGGATAACGCTGTAACATGGTGTCAGAATTATTGAGCAGATTGTGCTGAATCAGATAGAAATATATATATATATATATATATATATATATATATATATATATATATATACAGTGGGGGAAATAAGTATTTGATCCCTTGCTGATTTTGTAAGTTTGCCCACTGACAAAGACATGAGCAGCCCATAATTGAAGGGTAGGTTATTGGTAACAGTGAGAGATAGCACATCACAAATTAAATCCGGAAAATCACATTGTGGAAAGTATATGAATTTATTTGCATTCTGCAGAGGGAAATAAGTATTTGATCCCCCACCAACCAGTAAGAGATCTGGCCCCTACAGACCAGGTAGATGCTCCAAATCAACTCGTTACCTGCATGACAGACAGCTGTCGGCAATGGTCACCTGTATGAAAGACACCCGTCCACAGACTCAGTGAATCAGTCAGACTCTAACCTCTACAAAATGGCCAAGAGCAAGGAGCTGTCTAAGGATGTCAGGGACAAGATCATACACCTGCACAAGGCTGGAATGGGCTACAAAACCATCAGTAAGACGCTGGGCGAGAAGGAGACAACTGTTGGTGCCATAGTAAGAAAATGGAAGAAGTACAAAATGACTGTCAATCGACAAAGATCTGGGGCTACACGCAAAATCTCACCTCGTGGGGTATCCTTGATCATGAGGAAGGTTAGAAATCAGCCTACAACTATAAGGGGGGAACTTGTCAATGATCTCAAGGCAGCTGGGACCACTGTCACCACGAAAACCATTGGTAACACATTACGACATAACGGATTGCAATCCTGCAGTGCCCGCAAGGTCCCCCTGCTCCGGAAGGCACATGTGACGGCCCGTCTGAAGTTTGCCAGTGAACACCTGGATGATGCCGAGAGTGATTGGGAGAAGGTGCTGTGGTCAGATGAGACAAAAATTGAGCTCTTTGGCATGAACTCAACTCACCGTGTTTGGAGGAAGAGAAATGCTGCCTATGACCCAAAGAACACCGTCCCCACTGTCAAGCATGGAGGTGGAAATGTTATGTTTTGGGGGTGTTTCTCTGCTAAGGGCACAGGACTACTTCACCGCATCAATGGGAGAATGGATGGGGCCATGTACCGTACAATTCTGAGTGACAACCTCCTTCCCTCCGCCAGGGCCTTAAAAATGGGTCGTGGCTGGGTCTTCCAGCACGACAATGACCCAAAACATACAGCCAAGGCAACAAAGGAGTGGCTCAGGAAGAAGCACATTAGGGTCATGGAGTGGCCAACCAGTCACCAGACCTTAATCCCATTGAAAACTTATGGAGGGAGCTGAAGCTGCGAGTTGCCAAGCGACAGCCCAGAACTCTTAATGATTTAGAGATGATCTGCAAAGAGGAGTGGACAAAAATTCCTCCTGACATGTGTGCAAACCTCATCATCAACTACAGAAGACGTCTGACCGCTGTGCTTGTCAACAAGGGTTTTGCCACCAAGTATTAGGTCTTGTTTGCCAGAGGGATTAAATACTTATTTCCCTCTGCAGAATGCAAATAAATTCATATACTTTCCACAATGTGATTTTCCGGATTTAATTTGTGATGTGCTATCTCTCACTGTTACCAATAACCTACCCTTCAATTATGGGCTGCTCATGTCTTTGTCAGTGGGCAAACTTACAAAATCAGCAAGGGATCAAATACTTATTTCCCCCACTGTATATATATATATATATAGCAATACAAAAAAATACAGTTTTTAAAAATATATTTGAAACTGCAGCAGAACTCCAAGCCCCTCTTCCCCCTCCCTTTGGGGAACATTTAAAAGACAAAAGGTACTGACTGCAAGGAGTTTTCAAACTCTCTTTCCCCATCCCTTTTTCTGGGAACTTCTGATAGCAGGGCTAGGCAATTACAAACGCTTAACAGAGACAAAAGGTAGCTTTCTTCTCCTCCCATCTGAAACAAAGCATGACTAGGTGGATACCTGAAGGCTCATCAGGACATCTCCGAAAACCAAAGACCCAAGAGACAGAAAGTCTGGAGAACCCATTGAAGACAAAGACTTCAGAGGAAAAGCATAAACAAAGCATTTGCCTGTCATCAGAGGTATACCTGCCCCCTCCCATCAGCTATCAGACAAATGGACGCCAGGACATCTGCAGAAAGGAAAGACTTATAATGTGATCATGTGAACAGACTACAATAACCATAATGCCTTGCAAGTTAGCCAGTGCAAACCAGGAAGCAGGTGCTGGGACTCTGTGATCATATCCTCCTGCAAGCTTGCAAGATATAAAAAGATACAAGCTGTTCCAGACAGGATGATTCTCTCTTCAGCTGCAACTCAGATCCATCTCTGCAGAAGCCCTGCTCCCTGCTCCTGACCATGTGCTCATCACTCTGCTGATCAATAGAACTTTTCCAAAAGACTTTCTCTCCCTCAGCTTCAACAATCCTACAACAAAGACTGTTGTGTAAGTTATA
>NW_021963432.1:0-98588 GCF_901765095.1 Microcaecilia unicolor | reverse complement strand
TCTCCTTCTCTAACCTCCTCCCCTCCTCCGTCATGTTCAGCATCACATTGAGCTTTGGACTGGACAACTGGTGTTAGAAGACATGCATCCGGTTTCAGGTAAGTATAGGTTTAAAATTCTGGGTTTGGCATCAACCAGATTCTACCCTTGTTTTAGCCCTCAATATATCATAGGGTTGTTTTTGTTAATACACGAGTCCATATTTTTTTAATAAATAAATGTATTTCGTAGAGCACATCTGCTTCTGTCTGGAGGCAGTCACTTCATCTGTAAAAAAAAAAAAGCTTTTTGAAATGTGTGTTTTATTTTAGGTTTTGGTACCGTGTTTCCCCGAAAATAAGACACTGTCTTATATTAATTTTGCCCCCCCAAAATGCGCTAGTCTTATTTCAGGACGTCTTATTTTTCGGGGAAACATCAGGGTTGGATCGGGTTGGCCCACACGCCCTCCGTCACTCCCGGAACTAACCTTAAACGCCTTCTTTCACCTTCGCAGCAAGCAGCACAGGGCAGGCCACTCCTTCCTTCCGTGTCCCCCTCACCTGATGTAACGTCCGCGAGGGCGGGACACGAAGGAAGGAAGTCTGCCCTGCTGCTGCTTGCTGTTCCAGGAGCGGTGGAGGGGGGGCCCGGCGACCTCGGGTGGGGGGGGGCGGCCCAGGGGCGGCCTTGTCCCTCTCGGCGGCCCTGCTCAAACAAAAATTTGCTAGTCTTACTTTCGGTGGAGGCCTTATATCTACCAATTCAGGAAAACCTCTATTAGGTCTTATTTTGGGGGATGTCTTACTTTCGGGGAAACAGGGTAGTAAATTTAAAACTGTGCTAGTGGTTAGAAGTCTAATGTGAGAACAGTAGATTGGTGCTATTTTCCTAGGGCCCTGTTTACAAGCCTGCTATAGCGTACTAGCATTTTTAGCAGGTTCTAAAAATGAGCATGTGCTAACATTGGAAACACCCATATGGGTGCCTCTAGCGTTAGCGCGTGCTAATTTTTAGCACACACTAAAACACTAGCGCACCTCAGTAAACAGGCCCTCAGGGTCCTTTTACTAAGCCATGGCAAAAGTGGTCTGCGGTAGTGTGGCACGTGTTTTTGGTGTGCATGCCTATTTCAGCCTAAGCCCTTACGCCACCCATGATCTAGCGGTAAGGCTCATGCACTGTATGCACGGTGACGTCGGCGCGCTCACGCCAACTTCCAATTAACACCGGAAACACCACACGCGGTAGGAATAAAAAAAATTTTGTCCTGGTGGTATGGATGTTCGCCAAATCCGAATTACCACCGGGAGGGGCCACCAGCCTGGCAGTAGTCTCATTTTGGCACACTACACACATATAGAGCCTACCGCACCTTTGCAAAAGGGCCCTTCAGTGTTTAGTACTTGGTGTATATTTAGGACCACCTCAGTCAATGGCTCTCAAAACTGGGTACCAAACACCCCCCCCTAACTTTAGGTGTCAGATATCGCACTGAGGCTGTATTCTTTAACTAGATGCATAATTTTCAGAACGACCTCGACATGTCCATGGCCACGCCTGCTTTTGTTTACAAGCTAGTAGAGTTAGGCACCATGCCTTATAGTAGCTATTCCCAACCCAGTCCTCGGGGCACACCTAGTCCCATCAGGTTTTCAGGATATCCACATGAATACGCATAAGATAGATTTGCACGCACTGCCTCAATTGCATGCAAATCTAATGGCTGAATATTCATTGTGGATATCTTGAAAACCATGGGACTAGGTGCCCTGAGGACTGGGTTGGGAATGGCTGCCTTATGGAATAGCACACAGCAGGATGCCCGTGCAAATATTAATGGGTGCCAATTAACTTCAATAATTGGTTGTTAGCACCTAGTTATTGATAGCTAAGGATTTGTTAATTAAATTATGGATGCATCTTGGGCATCATGTAGAATCCGGGGGGGGGGGGGGGGGGGGGGGGTGGGTTACTGGCTGTATTCACTGCTGAATTATCGGACGTCACTAACCCCCAAAATTCTATACATCGTGCCTTAATTTCCACACAGAAATTGAAGCATATTCTACAAAAATGTGCATAATTGGTTAACTAGCTAATCACGCTTTTAATTGGACGTAACAATTAACAGCACTAATTGGCATTAAGATTTATGCGCACAACTCATTAAGTGTATTCTGTAACTGCTGCGCGTAAAGTCCAAGTCGAATGTTGGAAAGGGAGCACAGTTATAGTGTGGAATGGGCATTTCAAAAATCTGTGTGATTACTGAATACATCTGCTGTGCGCCTAATTTAGGCATGCGGATTTATGCCAAGTAAAACGTGGCCTAAATGGATGTGATCAAAGTTGGTCACGTGGAGAGGCGCTCGGCGAATGTACCGCAAGGAAATTTAAGCAGATTCTATGAAATTAGGCGTACTTTAGAGAATACGCCTAGGCGTATTTTTTTACCGATCAATGTTTCAGGCACCATATATAGAATTTAGCCCTATACCCAAATCCATGCCCTTTTTAAAAAAACATGTAACTTTAGCTCTTTTGCTAATAAAACTGATTAAGTGATGCATACAACCACTTAGATTTTCCTTCTTTTTTTTTTTTATTAAAGCTCTTACGTGGTCAGCACAGCTCCCAAATGCATACAGTAATTGCTTTTGAGTATCACCCCCTTCTAAGTTTAAAGGTGTGGTGCTTAATCTTGGAACAATGTTTGTGGGTTATGCTAAAAAACAAACAAAAAAATAAAAAATTTTGGGGGGATCTAATCAAGAAAATGCAGGGATGAAGCACACCACTGATACATGTGCAAAAGTGCTTGTATTTATAAATCTCATTTCTTTCATAATTGCCTATTCTATCTTACTAAGAGTTCTTTGCCTGCGCCAATCAATGTTATCTGCGGCCAAACAGATTTCTCTGCCAACTGCTATGATGCAAAGCATTATGGCTATCATTATGCAAATGGTTACCACTGCAGCAAAAACTGGCTTTTGAACAATCAAAACAAATGTACTAACCTGCTGTCTCCATGACTACTTATCTTATAGAGATGCACGATAGCTATCTCCTGTGTTCGTGTACAGGGTGCAACAACACTATGCAAATGCTTCAAATGTTCATTTGGAGGGTGATAATACCCAATATGAACGATAAACAGTTTGCCTCGTGTTGTTGTAGTTGAGATTAATAAAGCGGCTCCCTGCAACTCCTCTGAACTGACCAGATACAGACAATACTGGAGAGAAATCCTGCAAAAGAACTGCCAACTAAGTCAGATCAAACGTCCCTCAGGACATACATCCAGTCTCCAACAATGGAAAGCAAGCAAATGAGTCTTTAGAAAAAGTGTATTGGGGTAACAAGTGGGAGATGTGAGGAAGGCCTCTTTGCTTTTTGCCAATACAGGGATGCCCCCCCCAGAACATCTTTTGGGGTCCTCCACCCTCATATTTGGCTGAAATTTTGGTAGTAATGTTAAGTAGAGGAGTGTGGTAGCCGTGTTAGTCCACACTTCAGTATGCCTGCCAAATGTTAGCCCTGTACTATGCTTATCAAATCAGGGTCAAATGTATTCCCAAAGAGCCCTCCCCCCCCCCCAAAAAAAAAATCAACCAAACTACAGCTATGTACTTTCAGGTCACTATGCGAACACCACAGTCGGTGTTTTTTTTTTATAAATGCTAGCTGTGGTATTTCAGTTGTCCATATATATTTGGAACTGCTATTCTCAGACATGTATCTGGCTCCAATTACAACTTCAAAATAAAAAATGCAGGCAAGCTGTAATCAGGGGCGTAGCTAGGTGGGGCCACGGGGGCATGGGCCCCCGCAGATTTAGCCCTGGCCCCCTGCTTTCACTCCCCTCCCCCCGCCATCAGGTACCTTTCCTGGCGGGGGTCCCCAACCCCGGCCAGCCGAAGTCCTGTTCAGCGCCGGCCTCTGGCGCATTGCTGATCTGGATTCTGTTTCTGTGAGTCCTGACGGCCTGCACGTAGCGTGCAGGACATCATGAGTCAGAGAAACAGAATCCAGATCAGCGAATGCGCCGGACTCGGAGACCGGCGCTGAACGAGACTTCAGCGGGGGTCCGCGGTGGCGAGGGAGGGTTGGCGGCAGCGGGAGAGGGAGTTGGCTGCGCTTGGGGGAGGGCTAAAATGTGCCCCCTCACCTCGGGCTCTGGACCCCCCTCCCGCCGAAGTCTGGCTACGCCCCTGGCTGTAATAGCACAGGATATCTAGTTGGTTTTATCAGAAGTGTGTGTTTAGATCAAGGATATTGTGCGCTTAAAAGTCTTAGGACCTGTACAGAAGCACTGGAAACTTTTCTTTGGTATACTATTATTCTTTACTTCTTATGAATCTCAACATATCCAAAGGAGTTCAGTGAACTTACATAGCCTTCTCTTAATCTGCTACTTTCATTAACAGCAAACAAAGGGTGTAGCTTGGGAACTTATTTTGTGTGAACAACCCCTGAACTTGTTTTTTCTTAATCTTCTCTTACACTGACTATGCACCAGTGGCGTAGCCAAGGGTGGGCCTTGGTGGGCCCAGGCCCACCCACTTTGGGCTCAGGCCCACCCAGTAGTAGCACACCTATGATGTGGCTGGCAGAGATCCCCAAGCCCCATCAGCTGAAAACTCCAACAACTGTTCCTCCTGCATACGTTGTAAATAGCAGATCTTTGCCTGCAGCAAGCATTGACCCCAAGCCTTCCCTCTGATGTATTCCCGCCTATGCGGAAACAGGAAGTTGTATCGGAGGGAAGGCTGTGGGGCCAACATGAGCAGTGTGTATTTGTTGCTGCTCGCTGAAAGTGAAAATCTGCTATTTAAAAGATATATGGGGGGGGGGGGATGTTTGAGAGACCATATGGCATGCAGGCGAGCGAGAGAGAGACCAAATCATTTGTGGGACAAGGTGAAGTTCTTCTGCCCACCCATCTTGGGCCCAGGCCCACCCAAAATTGGGTGTCTGGCTACGCCCCTGCTGTGCACCCCTTACAGTTCTGTGATACGTGCTGGCACAGTTTGCTGCCTTGGAAATTGCAGGTATACCAGACATCAAAATCCTTTTTTGGGGGGGGGGGGGGGGGTTACAAACTCCTCCTTAAATCATGTTAGGAACCCTGGTTACAGCTAGACTCAACACTTATGCTGATCCCTCAAAGCCAAGCAATCTTCAGGCGCTGCCTTTATCATCTGCAACAATTGCGTTGTTTCTCACTATACAGAACATAAATCTTGTCAAAGTGGTTCATGCCATGGTAACATCAAGACTGGATTACTGTAATGCACTGTACACCGATCTGCTTACAAAAGGTTTGCGCCAGCACCAATTGATTGAGAATGCCACAGCACAAGATAGAAGTTTTCCACAAAAATATCACTGACTACTACCACTACAATACAGGGCTGATCTTCAAGGTCTTTAAAGGAAATGGCCCAGAGCAGTGGTGTAGCCACAAGTGGGCCTGGGTGGGCCAGGGCCCACTCGCTTAGGGCTCAGGCCCACCCAACAGTAGCACATGTATAGCGGTAGCTGATGAAGATCCCAAGCTCTGTCAGCTGAACACTTTCCCCTGATAGTAACAAAATTCTACTCTCTACAATACTGGCAACCTGCGCATGCTCAGTTTTCAGCGTATGCCTGCTGCAGACTGCCAAGGTGCAATTTTCCTGCAGCTGAGATATTTTTTTAGTGGGGGGGGGGGGGGGGGGGGGGGGGGGGGGGGGGGAGAACATTTGGTGCCCACCCACTTCTTAACTAGGCCCACCCAAAATCTGTTGTCTGGCTACGCCCCTGGCCCAGAGTACTTGGAACAGGATCTCCCTCTATGCACCTCCGAGGTTACTAAGATCCTCCCAAGGAATATACCTAACCACCTTCTTTCCAAAGTAAATCATGGGATGTGATCCCTGCTAATGAGCATTCTCCAGAGTAGCTCCTACACTCTGGGAGCACATTACCTGAAAGTCTTGCATTAAGCAAAGCCTATCTCTTACTTCAGGAAGGAGCTCAAAGCTTGGCTATTTTACCTAGCTTTAATGGAAGAAGCAACTAGCTAGTCACACACAGAGATTAATACCAGCTGCACATACTATAGCTGGACTTACTTATCCATCCCTATACTAGCTGAGATCATTTTCCTGCATCGTTTCCAACTTCATGTGCAATTTTCCCTAAGTCAGTCACCCTTATTTTCTAGCTAACGCCTGTTTATCTGTCTATATATTCCACTTCTGCTTATACCCTATGCTGTCTATTTAGATGTTTTGTGCCATATAACTGTCTATTGCCTATGTCTGGATTATTCTTGCTGTGAACTGCCTTAAGTGAAATTCTTCATATAGGTACATAAATCCTGCCCCAGGACTGACTATTCTCCATCCTTGGGAATTCCTATAAGTACAGGGGTGAATTCTATAAATGGTGCCTAAAAAAATTGATTCCAGAAAAAAACTGCGCTTAGCGCTAGTCTATAAACCTCATATAAAGTTAGGCGCGGTTTATAGAATACCCGTAATACCCATCAACCAAAATTTAGCCACAGCCATGCTCATGTCCTTTACAAAATAACCCCCAACTGTGTATGATCCCATATCTGTTGCTACAGTGCAAGGTGTTGTCAGGTGAAGTGTCTCAACAGATGGCAGAAAATACTAATCAGGGTTGAACCATACGGTAAAGTCTGCTCAGATCAGAACAGCTACAAATGAACTTACATTGCTGCCTTCTACAAAAGTCCCCTCCATTTTTCCTCCCCAGTGACAGTATTATATAGTCAAGACAGTGGGTTTATGACCTTCCATGGTCATCGAAATTATCTGCATATCAGACAAGGCCAAACAAGTCTGGCCTTGTCTGATTATGTGGAGGACGATTACTGAAAGTGAGTCTCTATGGCTTAAGAAAGTAAACACAGATAGAGGGGCCAAAGCAGTGGTTCCCAAACCTGTCCTGGAGGCACCCCAGCCAGTCAGGTTTTCAGGATATCCACAATGAATTGCACACCAAGTAACTACCACATAGACACCATTCATACAAATTCACAATCGCAATCCTTATAATAATATGAATGGTGTGTATGATTGTGTGTGCAAGAGTAACGTTAGGTAAGTGAACTTTATGTTTTTATAAAAAGTTTTATGGCTTGAAATTTTCAATAAAGGAGAAAGTTATATAGATAGTTGTTTGATAGTTACATGGTGTGCAATGATTTCATTTTGTAACTAGATTGGAATAGATACTAAGAAGAGTTATTTGCAATGAATATACATGAGATAGATTTGCATGCAGTGGAGGCAATGCATGCAAATCTCTCTTATGAATATTCATTGTGGGTATCCTGAAAACCTGACTGGCTGTTAGAACAATTAATCTACGCGCGTAGTTATAGAATACACCTAGAACCACACATGCCAAAACTTAGCACACTTTAGTAAAAGGTCCCCCATAGATGTTTTGTGACCATGCTCTCTCATGTCCCAACTTCCTGATTAAGGGCTCTCATAGCTTGATCTCTCCTCCTTCCTTCCTCCCTCCTCTTTGTAGGTCTTCTCTACCCCACCCATTCAAACGTGGAGTGCCCCTATGATCTGCAGTGGAACCCGTTCTTTTAAATCTAATCATAAATGATTGGAAAAGAGAGCATGTCTCAGGAGATTAAAATGTGCAGATGACACAAAACTATTCAATGCAGTTAAACCATGGCAGATTGTGAGGAGCTGCAGGAGGGTCCTAGCATGACTGGGGAACTGGAAGCCTAAGTGGCAGATGAAATCTAATGGGAAGTGCAAAGCAATGTGCACAGAGGAAAATTAATCCAACTTATAGCTACATGATGCCATGTTACATATTGGGAGTCACCACTCAAGAGAAGGATCTTAAGAGTTGTCTTGGACAATTCATTGACATCCTCAGTGTTTAGCATCAGTCAAAAAGCAAACAGATTGACAGGAGTTATGCACAAAGGAATGGAGAATAAAACGGAGAATACTACAATGCCTCTGTATTGATCTATTATGATGCAACCACACCTTGAGTACTCTGTGCAATTCTTGTTGCCACATCTCCAAAAAAATACAGTGAAACTAGAAAAGGTACAGAGTAGGGGATGGAAGAGCCTGCTTATAAAGAGCAAGGTACTCTATTGTTAGTTAAATTGCATTGGCTCACAGTTAGGCTGAGGATACAATTTAAGATTGCTTGTTTGGTACCTTCTTAGAATATTCCAAGGTCGTTCATCTCTACTTGGAATACGCAGCATTTTAAACTGAACTTTCCATTGGTTCAAAATGTTCATCGCAGGCAGCTGTTAGCATCCACTTATGCTTACCAGGAGGCTAAAGTATGGAATAGGCTTCCTCTCCAGTTAAGGCAAACAGGCTCCTAAGGCCCTAAAAACTTCTGTTTGAGGATGTAATAGTATTTTACTTTTTTGATGTTATTTTAATTGAAATTCTCCTTGAACTGAACTTCTGCTTTGTAATCTGCATTGGATCTATGAAAAAATAATATAGTACAGAATAAATAGTTATAGAGTACTTTGGTATGGAAAAGATGATTAAGAGGAGCTATGACAGTAGTCTACAAATCATGAGCAGGGTTGAACCAGTAAAAGGCAGAACTAAGATGAGGGACACTCCACGAAACTAAGAGGGAGCACATATAATATGAATTAGAGAAAGTAATTTATTCACTCAATGTACAATTATGAAATGCACTTTAGTGAATTCGTCCAAGTTAATATTAACACAGAGTTAATACAAATGAACACAGTAAATGGGTCAATGAGTTGTTGAAAGCTCATGCAAAGCAGCTCACTAATGTTAAAATGGCTTACCACAAATTGAATTAAGTAAAGGATCTGT
Source organism: Microcaecilia unicolor (assembly GCF_901765095.1). Classification (NCBI taxonomy): domain Eukaryota; kingdom Metazoa; phylum Chordata; class Amphibia; order Gymnophiona; family Siphonopidae; genus Microcaecilia; species Microcaecilia unicolor. The sequence continues at coordinate 89,730 of NW_021963432.1, read as the reverse complement.
GTTACGCTACCAGCTAATGGTAAAACTTTACATCATGGGAGAAACAGTTTAAGTTGATGCATTAGCCTCTAGCCTCTAACAAAAGGCAGACTGGATAGGCCATATCTGCCTTCATTTTTTATGTTTCTGTGTTTTTCTATGTCATGGGTGGGGGAAGATTGCAACCTATGTTCTTATATGGCAATTAAGGCCCCCTACTGTAACTTCAAGTACCCCTTTTACCTCCCCAAGTCCATTAGATTCATGATCCATGGTTTCTGCCCAAGTCTCAAGTAACCCTTCCTCCCCCTTTTTCAAGTCAGAGGAGCTACTCTTGGGTCAGAACAAACCCCTCCCCTCTGACTGCTTAATAAAATGTCCCTGTAGCTTGATCCCTTATCTCTTTCCTCCTCCCTCAGTGCCACCCATTCCCTGTCCCTCCTGAAGGATGTAGGAGGGAGGATTACTCTCTTGAGTTGCACACGCCAATTTTAAAAAATAGCACCAACTGACCTCATGTGCTAGCACATAGTAGGCTAACAGTACCATTAAAAGAAAAAACAAAAACACTGGGCCAGAAGGGAGTTGTGGAGGGGCATAATCGAATGGCGCCGGCCATCTCTATGAGTGGCCATCTCTGGGGCGCGCCGGTTGGGCCCGGCCAAATGTCAGAGCTCACCGGGTTTGAGATGGCCGGCATCGGTTTTCGGCCATAATGGAAAATAATGTCGGTGATCTCAAACCCAGCCAAATCCAAGGCATTTGGTCGTGGGAGGAGCCAGCATTTGTAGTGCACTGCCCCCCCCCCTCATATGACAGGACACAAACCGGGCACCCTAGGGGCACGTCCAAAAATAAAACAAAAAATAATAAAAATAGCTCCCAGGTGCATAGCTCCCTTCCCTTGGTTGTTTAGCACCCAAATCCCCCCAAAACCCACTCCCCACAACTCTACACCATTACCATAGCCTTAAGGGGTGAAGGGGGGCACCTACATGTGGGTACAGTGGGTTTTGGGTGGGTTTTGGAGGGCTCCCATTTACCACCACAAGTGTAACAGGTAGGGGGTGGGCCTGAGTCCACCAGTCTGAATGCACTGCACCCACTAAAAACTGCTCCAGGGACTTGCATACTGCTATCAGGGAGCTGGGTATGACATTTGAGGCTGGCATAGAGGCTGGCAAAAAAGTTTTTTTTTGGGTGGGAGGAGGTTGATGACCACTGGGAGAGTAAGGGTAGGTCATCCCCAATTCCCTCCGGTGGTCATTTGGTCAGTTGGGGCTCCTTTTTGAAGCTTGGTCGTGAAAAAAAAGGGACCAAGTAAAGCCGGCGAAATGCTCATCAAGCCTGGCTTTTTTTTCCTATTATCGGGCGAAGCTGGCCATCTCGTGAGCACGCCCCCGTCCTGCCTTCACTACCCTACCGACATGCCCCTTTGATGTTTCGCTGGCTCCGCAACAGAAAGCAGTTGAATCCAGACAAATTCGGCTTTCGATTATACCGATTTGGCTGGTTGCAGAAGATCACCGACCATCTCCCGATTTGTGTCGGAAGATGGCTGGCGATCACTTTCGAAAATGAGCTGGAAAGTCTTTCCAGCCTCTATCATCTTTTGGATCATAGGACAATATAGGATGTGCTATACAGGGTCATAATAAAATTCTTCAAGCCCATAATCTTGTCACCAACAATGACCAAATCTAGGTCCCAAGTACCCAGCAGGACCACAAGGAGTAGATCTAATCCTTACTTCTGACACCCAGAGATAAACAATGGTTTTCCCAAGACTACATCACTAATAATGGCTTTTGGACTTTAATACATCAGCTCCATAGACTATATCATCAGATAAGAGGCTGTAAGGCGCAAGAGGTCTGTTCATATTTCCTCTTCAATTAAGAAGACATGGATCCAGTTGGTGATCATTTGTAGCTCTGATTTCCCTAAGAGAAGCAGTATGAACCTCAGTACTAAGAGCCAGTCAGGAACTGTTATCTAACGCACTACCAGAGATTTTACCCTTTACCTGCTTTCCCCAACAGTGTTTTTCCTATATTTTCTTGAACTCTGCTAATGTTTATATATTTCCACCCTCACTGAAAGAGTATTCCTTGCATCCACCTTCTGCTCAGTGTGCTGCGGCGGCTAAGAAAGCAAACAGAATGTTAGGTATTATTAGGAAAGGAATGGAAAACAAAAATGAGGACATTATTATGCCTTCGTATCGCTCCATGGTGCGACTGCTGACCTGAGAGCTACTCTACCAGCAGAGGCAGGGCTGGCAAGGGAGATCTTTTCAGCTGGTGGCGCTTGGCCATTAAAGCAAATGGGCCCTGAGCAGAAGGTGAGGAGGCCCAGGCTCCTAAGCCCCCCCCCCCCCCATGGCTACAGCACTGGCATACATGCTATGGATGCACATTAATTACAGAACAGCGCCTAGGCACACATCTAGCATGTGTACGCATTATTTACATGTGTAAAGGGTACATGATTGCTAGCACCTTTCTTGAGAGAATTACCCCCCACACTGTATCTGGAAACATTAAAACCAGATGTTACTAATGCCACTGGGGCTCTTTTTCAGTACGTTACAAAAATGCTCTCAGATTATTTTAGAAATACAATACATCAGTCAGGAAAACCAGCAGTATCTAAGTCAAACGTCTCCATGCCTTTACTAAGGAAAACATTTCCTCAAAGCTTAACTAGGGAAATAGGGACTTATTAGGCTGATCTTTTGTCTGTGTAATCTGTTCTGACCAATATTTATTTTTTTCATTTCCGTCAATAACTGATATTGTCTTGAATTATTATTATTATTGTTACTTGTATCTCACATTTTCCCACCTATTTGCAGGCTCAATGTGGCTTACATAGTACCGTGATGGCGTTTGCTAATTCCGGTATGAACAAATACAAGGTTTTATGTTAGAATAGGGTTCGTGTATAGTTAATATATGGGGAATTTAGGGAGGAAGGGGGAAGTTGGGTGTGTCCATTACGATCTTTGGTTTTGATGTGCTGCAGGTACTCAGTCTTTTACGTTGGATCGATGGGATATGCCTTCCTGAACAGGTTTGTTTTTAGTTCTTTCCGGAAATGTAGGTGGTCGTACGTTGTTTTTACTATTTTTGGCAAAACGTTCCATAGTTGTGCGCTTAAGTAGGAAAAGCTGAATATAACCTCAGGCGTATCTTTCATTTTCATCTTGGGTCTAACTCAGCATGATTTTTATTTCTTATGTCATCGATACAGCAATTTAGTACGGAAAAATGTTACCCCATTAAGGTATGGTCTTGCTGTCCTCTGTGATGTGTAATTTTGTATCTGTATAAGTTTATTCTTGTCTTTAACTGCAGGCAAAATGGGCCCTATTATTATTTTTTCCTTTCCTATCCTTTATTTCCATGTATTCAAGTAGAGAAACACAGCAATCAAACTACTCAATTTCAATTAAGAGATGGCAATCAGCTCATGGCTCAGACCCCACACTTGGGTGTTAGCCAAAAGAGGCAGAAGATGCATACTGCAGTGTATAGAAACAAGCCAGTACAGCATCACAATTCACCTGTATGCCTTTCCAAAAAGCAGGGTACTGGAGCCAAGCGCAGTACCACATAGAGAATGACGTGGGGATGGGGACAGGGAAAGAGCTTACGGGGATGGGGCGGGGACAAACTTTGTCCCTACGTCATCTTCTACTTTGAAGCCCCTTGTTAATGAACTGAACTATTATTTATGTTTGAGTGATGCAGACAATGATATTTTGATCGTTCGGAAAAACAAGCAAACATGCTGGCCACAGCTAGCAAAATTTGCATGGGGGATCCTTTACATCCTGCTACCAGCACATCTTCTGAGAAGGCATCTTCTACTGCAGGAAGGACTGTGGAAGACAGGAGAGCTAGACTGAATCCGACCACTGGGGGAAAATGGAGGTGCAGCACTCTCTGAAGGGGAAAGAGCCCTTCTGCGTCATATTCTGCCAATTATCAGGGAATAACGCCTCAGAGGGCATACCCAGGCTAGAATCCACCGGGGGGGGGGGGGGCATTAGAAGAGGCCCCTGCAGGGCTTGTGGGAGAGCTCTTTTAAGCATGTATGCTTTATGCATTAATAAGAGAAAATCAGGGGAGAAAAACTCACCCTAGGCACCCGGATCTCTGCCGGGGCTAGTAGCTCTCATATCAGCCTCACTCCAAGGCCTCCCCCGGGCTCAGGACTCTCCATCTCAGCGGAGGTCGCACCATGTGGTAAATTCAAAATGGCGTCCGCTGCCAGCTCAGAGCGCGAAGAATCGTCGCTCGCCATGTTCGGGCCGGCTCTAACGTCTGTACAGCACGATTTACAGAGCCCCGCTGCTGATCTGCGCTTGCCACACTTGGAACAGCGCTTTACTGTCTCCGCAGCCATCGCCGAAAACGGCGGTAAAATTCAAAATGGCGGTTCGCGCCAAATCGCCCCGATCGCGAGCCCACCCCGGAGGAGTCAGAAAACACTCTTACCTCACTGGACCGAGTATCACAGCTCCGGTCCCACAGAAAAAGGCAAGGAAAAACCTCTGTTCCTTTTTTTTTTTTTAACGCTATGAGGAAAGCAGAGGTAAATAGAACTCCGGAGGCTCAGGTGATTGGGAAAGGCAGGGAAAGGGTGAACCTATGTGCCTGCATCCACTGTTGGTGGGGAAGGACAGGGAAAACTAAGCAATGTGTCCACATCCACGGAGGTATGGGTAAGGCAGGGAAATGTGCCTTTAAAGTGAAGCTGCTATAGCCTCCAACACCCCTGCTAACAACTGGCAAAAGGACAGGAGCAACCTCCAGGCAGATTTTAGATGGAGCTCGAAGAAGCTGCAGCCACTCTGCTAGGGGAGATAGAGAATATGAAGAGAGGCAGTGGAGCAAGCTGGTATGAGGCACTGAAAAAGTGTGCTCTCTATCTCCCTCTGCTGTTTGATGGACACAACCCATCTGTAATGGCTGCATCTGCTTGATGACAAGGAAATGAACTTTATCTTACCACAACATCACTTTGTATTTGTTTACACCGGAGTCTGCAAACGCCTCTCCGGTACTATGTAAGCCACATAGAGCCTACAAATAGGTGGGAAAATGTGGGATACAAATGTAACAAATAAATAAATTAGATCTGTCTGTTCAGTTGAGACAGAGAAATCTAAAATACTGTATACATTATATTTTTTTCTTTCGTTTGAAAAATCAGACTTCTATTCTTTGATCAGCTAAGGCAGCCTCTATACCTGTGTGATCAGGGGAAATGGTTCCAGGAGCCCTTCATATGCTTTTCATAAACTTTTGAAAACTTTATTGTTTCAGCAATATTATAAACAATGAAGGATTATAAAATGCAAAGTAATTTTATTGAGTTTACTATCTCAGCAATACTATAAAGAGTCCCATTTACTAAGGTGCACTAGTGTTTTTAGCACATGCTAACCATGTAGACACCCATAGGAATATTATGGGCATCTACATGGTTAGCGCATGCTAAAAATGCTAATGCGCCTCTAGCATGGCTCAGTAAACAGGGCCCCAAGTAATGGAGGATGATATTATGTATAAGTTTTGAGGGAGCATATATTAGTTTTCCTTGAATTTTAGAAGTAGGAACATATTATATTTTTTGATAATTATGAGTTTGATCATTATACGCTGCATAGATACTGATGTAAATTGCAGGATATCAAATTAATAAATCCGATCTCCCCATATTTAATTCCCTCTGCCCAATTCCCACAGCGACTCAGAGTATGCATCTCTCCATAGGCTGCTCCAGGGTCTGTCTTTAGTCAATTAGTAGACATCCTTGTCGAGCAATTGCTGGAATTCTCTCATTCCTGAAGGGCTGGGGCCTGTAAACGCTGCCTCTACAGCATCGCCTGTTCCTGCCAACCTAAGGAAGAAGATATGGGTCTGGTAATAAATTGTGCCAAAACGTAGGCACCAAAATGCAGTGCGCCAAGAGTGAATTCTATACCTGCATCCAGGCACTCAGATTCAAGTTGGCATTTATGTGCCAACATTAAGATGCACCGCTTTACAACAGGTCAATAGAAGGCATAAGTGTGCATGCCTTATGATGCCTAAATGTAGCACATTAGCACATAAATGATAGTATTCTATAATCAACTGTGGTAACTTGAACGAGGATAGGCCCAGAGCCTAGGTAAGACAGAACCACACAGTGGTTGCAGGCAGGGCCATAGCTACATGGGGCCACGGGGGCATGGGCCCCGTAGATTTGGCCCTGGCCCCCCCCCCCCAGCAACCCCTTCGACCCACTCCCTCCCACCGCCAACCCTCCCCCGCCGCGTTCCTTTGCAGGCTTCTGTTTCTGTGAGTCTGACGTCCTGCAGATCAGCAACGGGGCCACGCCGGAGAAGAGGACTTCGGCTGTCGGGAGTTGGGGACCCGCGCCAGCAAAGGTACCCGACGGCGGCGGCGGGGGAGGGTTGGCGGCAGTGGAAAGAGGGGGTCAAAGGGTTGGCGCTGGGGGGGGAGTCAAAGGTGGTGGTGGCTGCAGGGAGGTCAAAAATGGTTGGGGGGGGGCTAAAATGTGCCCCCTCACCTCGGGCTCTGGACCCCCGTCCCGCCGAAGTCTGGCTACGCCCCTGGTTGCAGGTGAAAAAAAAAACATGGTTTATTATAAGTATCACATAGGAGTCCTGTTCCAATCACAAGTAGGGGAGAGAAAATAAACAAAACGTGTTCTTTAAATGTAGCACAGTTCTCCAGTGGCTGTTCCTTGGCAAGGCAGTGTACTATCTCTAGCTTGGTTCCCCAGAGTTACCAGTAGTCTCTAGCAATTATTTGGGTCCAAATCCAAAGTTGAAAGGTTTCAGGTTGAACTTGGCCTGACTGTAGCAACTGTAGTTCACACGTTGGTGGTGGAGACAAATATGATTGAGTGTCGCTGCTTCCCTCTGGGCCTCCTGAAACTAGCAGTGCCCTGGGGTTTACTTCTTTGACCATACCCTCCTGGCTCCACCCCTCTCATGTCACTTCTCCCCTTAAGCAGGATTATGAATTTTAAGATGGTTCTGACACTGTGAGGGAGTATCCTTAAGAGGAAGTAGCAGTGTCCTATGAATGCACTCATATCTACATGTGTAAAATTGTGACTTACCCACACCTCACCCATGCTCCTCCCCCTGTGAGCACCCCCTTGCATTTACATGCTATGGGCTGGATTCAGTAAATGGTGCTCAAAATTCAGTGATGAAAGAAAAAAAATCGGCATTAATCACGATTCTATAAAAGGTGCATGCCTTTATAGAATGGCGCATTGCGCCGATTCCCACACCTATCTTTAGGTGCCAGACTTATGCCTGATGAAACCTGGTGTAGATAGCTGTTGAAGAAACAAAAAAGCAACACTGGGGCCTTCAGGATTGAGATGATCAAAGTCTCTTGTTTATTAATTGACGGATAGACCCGACATGGGGCCGTGTTTCGGTGCACTGGCGCATGCCTCAGGGTCAGCTAATCCTGATCAACAAAATTGTAGGTGGTCCTTTGATATGGAATGGAGTATCAATTGCTCCGAGAGCGTAATCAGCATGGACAACGCTGTCAGTTTTTAAGACTGACAGCGTTGTCCATGCTGAATACACTCTTGGAGCAATTGAGACTCCATTCCATATCAAAGGTGCTACACTGTGACAGTACCACCTACAATTTTTTGATCAGGATTAGCTGACCCCTGAGGCAGGCGCCAGTGCGCCGAAACACGGCCTGTGTCGGGTCCTATCCGTCAATTAATAAACAAGAGACTTTGATCATCTCAATCCTGAAGGCCCAGTGTTGCTTTTTTGTTTCTGTATTATTTTGTATGCTGTTTTACCCTCTCTTTTGTGTCTGTGTAGATGAGCTGTGGCCATATTCTATAATTCTGTGTGCAACTTTTCAGAATGCCCCTGACAGGCTCATGGCCACACCCTCTTTTGAGTTATGTGCTAATAGAGTTAGATGCCATGCTTCATAGAATAGCGTGCAGTCAGATGCGCATACAAATTTCAATGAGGGCTAATCAACTTCAATAATTGGTTGTTAGCACCCGATTATTGACAGTTAAGGGCTTGTTACTCAATTTTCATGCACATCTTGGGCATCGTTTATAGAATCCAGGGGTAAGCGACTTGGGCACTCACATTACAGAATACCACTGAGCACAAACATAGCACTTATGTGTCTAAATGTTACAGTCATGCATGTAAGCACTAGTACTGAGGGCAGCATCATACCTATCTTGCTTCCACTGTGACTTCCTACGCACCTCCTAGGCTTCTCCGCTCTCTTAACAATCGTTGGCTGCAAATCCCATCTCTATGGAATGCCAGATTGGACACGACCAGAATTAGTGCATTTTACTGTGTTGCACCCTCCCTGCCCATGTCCAGCTAGAATTGTCCTACCCAGAATTCCAGATGGTCCTAAAGACTTCTTATTCCAGTAGGCTTTTGTGGATCAATCTTCCACTGGGGACACAGCGCTACGAACTAACTGAACTACCATTTTTTTTTAATGTGATGTATGATTGGTTACTTTCCTATCTTACAATTGGAGTTCCTTTTTTCTTTTCTCCTGATTTTTCTTTTTCTTAATTTTTACTTGCAGCAAGAGCAGTTTATTAATTTTAAACAAACCATATACCATCTATCTGAAGTATGATGCACAATACAGAACAAAACTACAGCAGCTTGCCTTTCTCAGAAAGAGCAGTGCTCAGTACAAATAGTGCACATGGGAAACCAGCCTCCTCTAAAATTTTCAATTCTGTTTGCTGTGGCTCTTAGCCTGGATGGTAAGTAAACACTATATAAATAGCTGGCACCTCCTGAAAAGTAATCAGACTTTCACGGACATCTCCCTAGTTGCGCAGTGCCAAGAACCTGCTAAAACTCATTGTTCTGAGATTGTTCTATAGGAAAATATCCTACCTGGTATCTGTAAATTCAATGAGCAGAAAAAACAGTGCTATTTTAGATACTGTCAGAGAGGGTTTTGATAAAGGTAAAGGGCTAGATTCTATATATGGTGCCTGAAAAATCCTGCGTGGTATAAAATACACCTAACTTTTTACAGACTAGGCTTAAATTTGCACTCAGTATATAGAATACACCAAGTGCCTCTCCATGTGACCAAATTTGGTGGCTTCCATTTAGGCCATCTTTTAACCTGGCGTAAATTCTGACACCTAAATCAGGTGCAGAGCGGGTGTATTCTATAATAATGTGCATATATTGCAGAAACGCCCACGACCTGCCTTTAACCACACCTCCTTTTCAACTATGCAACTTGGAATGTATGGGCTAAACATTATTATTTATTTATTAGGATTTATTTACCGCCTTGTTGAAGGAATTCACTTAAGGCGGTGTACAGAATAGGTCAAACATCAGCAATAGGTAATTACAGCAGTAAAAATATTCAAATAATAGAAAGTATGGTATGGTATACCACTTACAATGTCAACACAATTAACATTTTGTTTTTTATTGGTTGTTTTATTGTTTAATTTTACATATGTTTTTATTGTGACCTACCTAGGATTTTAGTGCAGTAGCTTGTTCAATCTGTAGGTGGTCTCATGCCTAAGTCACAGGAATCAGGTACCTGCAAATTAATGCTATGTGGTCAGATGTCCTCCACAGACAAGTACTTCAAAGAGCAGCTGACAATGTTTATTAGACTGCATTGTTTCTCTTGGAGGGCCTGCTGTGATTCTGCTTAAATACCAGTACAACCAGTCTTCCTGCCAATACATATAGTACACCTGTTACTTCCTACATCCATCCTGAGTGCTAGCAATTAAATACTACAAAACAGGCAGTTCCAGCTTTGGCTTCAGAAGGATTTGCAGATAAGGTGAATTGCGATGACTTAGCTAGAAACACTGCAAGTAAACATCCAACAGCATAAAAACACGTACTGAAACTGATAAAATGCCCCTGTTATTTCAAGTTCTAAAAAAATCTTCTAGTATGAAAAGCAGGTCTTGAATACAAAGATGCTGGTAATACTGTTTATAATTAGGTGTTTATAAAATGTACTGCTAATTAGTAGTGCTTACTGCTTTGAGAATAGGAAAATCCACTGTTTTGTGGTACAGGTTTAATTGCTAGACAGCTAGATGTACTTGAATAGCAAAATGCTCATGGTGCAATCAGAAGGCCGCTTGCCTACTGCATCCGGGACCCGAGTTCAAATTCTGCACAGGGATTTCTGTCAGGTAGCTGGCCTTTGGCCAACTCAACCAGCTTTCAGTTGATAAATGAGTATCCAGCCTTAGCCAAAGACTGTGAAGGCAATGGCAAAACACCCCACTAACAGTTTACCAACCGTCATGCAAATGGTGCCCCCCCCCCCATATACCGTTTGAGACTTCGTACTTGCATAGAAGGGACTATCTTTACCTTTACACCCCTTCACCAGGCTATCTTCACTGACCTGCTGCCTGATTCTATGATACCATATGGGTCTATTGATGCAATGTCACAGTGGGTAAAGGGCTTTATGAAGTGATTCACCTCCCTGGCAGGATTCCCAGTTCTATCTGTGACAAAAAGGATGCAATCTTTACGCATCTACGTCAGTGGCATAGCGACATGGGGCCACGGGGGCCTGGGGCCCCGTAGATTTGGCCCTGGACCCCCCTGCCGCCGACCCTTTCAACCCCCCTTCTGTCGCCAACCCTCCCCCGCCGTCACCTACCTTTGCTGGCGGGGGACCCCAACCCCCGCCAGCCGAGGTCCTCTTCTTCCTTCGATCTGTTTCCGAGTCTGACGTCCGGTCTGTTAGTATACCATAAAAATTTGGAAGGAAAAGCCTCAAAGAGCTCCAAGTACAGAGCTATAATGATCAAATTGATCTGCTCATCATCATTGGCAAAAACCTTCCTTAAAGCAAAATAACAAAAAACTTCACCTCAAAAGTGTCTAACACATTGTAGTCAAAACTTGCTTAATGTCAGTGCAGTACTAAATACAGAACAAGACCATGTAACTTGAACAGACACACTTATCTTAAATGTGTCTTATCTCTTATCTGCCAACTTCTCAAATCCCCCAGAATTGATGGCCAGCATTTGGATAATTAGCCTTCCTCATTACTGCATCAAGGTCCATAAAACTGGGGCTTCTTCATAGTCCTGTAACTTCTAGCTGCTAGCACACAAAGAGGTTTCTATGGAACTTTGGAAGGCTAAGTGCTTTGAAAATAGCAAGCACTCTTGAACTGAGCCCTCCACTGGGGAACATGTGGGTCAGTTTATACAATACTCAGTTAGCCAGCTTCCCAGGATATTGAAATTAACTATTCTAAATGCCAAAATCCACTCCAATTAGCTTCTGCTAACCAACTCTGCAGGGGTTAATCTTCTTTCAACAAACAATTCAGTGCACTCAAGTCCACTATGACTGTACAATCCCTGTGCTCCACCCTGGCTGTTATATCAGAGTCTTACTTCAAGGCTCGCGTTCCCTCCCTACTGTGGTGAAATCAAAGTTCCTTATGCTTCCCATTATTCTGGACTTCAGGTAAGTACTTTGTCTTTCTTTAGGGATCCTCCTTTGGGGTCCAAGCCCAGGGTTCCAGCCCGTCTTTATGGATCATTTCCCTTTGGTGTCCAGCCATCAGTCGCTTAGCATCCTTCACTCTTCTGGAGGGCTCCTTCCCCTTCTGATTTCTCTTGGGAAAAGGCATTTAAAAGGGCTACTTCCTACCAACCCCACCCTTCCTGGGCTCTCCTATATCTATGGAAAAGGTACAGAACCTTCTCCATGGGTTTGCCTCCTGAAGGGAACTATTCCTTCCTTCTGCCATGGGCCCTACCCTTTTAACTTAGCACAAGGGTAACTTCCGTTCCTCCCCCTCCCCAGCTATCTGTGTCTGGGCTATCGCTGAGACAGGGCTCCCCTTTGTGGCCTCTACAAAGTAACACAAGGGCCTCCACCATTAAAATGCCCCTCTAGTAGTCACTACCCATCTAAGCAGGCTTCTTATACTCCGAGCACCCTCTGCTGGCTCCCTTCAGGTCATTCAGCAGTTTTCCACCATAAGAGCTCCCTCTGGTGGCTAGGCCCCTGTGAGGCATGTCCTATATTTATCAAACTGTTCAAGTTACATGGACTTGTTCTGTATTTAGTACTGCACCAACACTTTGACAGTTTTGACTACAGTGTGTTGGACACTTTCAGGGTGAAGTTTTTTATATTTTGCTTTAAGGAAGATTTTTGCTAATGATGATGAGCAGATCAATTTGATTGTTATAGCTCTATAACTCCAGGTTCTTCCCCAATGCTGCCCCGTACCACTCCTGCCTGCCCACTTTTTCTGGGGCTGGTCAGAGGTGATATTCCAACGGCACTGTACCTGGAGCTGTTGAGGTTTTTCCTTCCAAATTTTTATGATATACTAACAGCTATTTTTTTTGTTATATTTAAGATATTTTTTTCTTATGCAAGTGGAACTTTTTTTTTGGTTGTTTTGAATATTCTATGTTACCATACCCACTGTGATTTTTTTTTTGTAGTTGAAAATTTTTTGGCCATGCACATTTCTATCGTTCATCTGACCTGGAGTCTATAGATGTCCTAGATTACATACTATGCATCCAGAGTGCAGATGGATCCCAGAAGGGTAAATGCAGTTTACCACTGGAAGCCCTACAAATCATTCCAGACATCCAGTGCTTTACTGGATTTGCGAAGCTTAACAGATAATTTTTTAAAAAATTTCAAGACTAGCACCATTGACATCCATGCTGAAAGGAGTCTACTGGACCCTAGATACACAGAAACCAAATACGGACTTTACCTCTATCTCTCTGCTGGTTTACCCTCCAAATCATGGTGGAAGCAAAGATTTTTTTTCCTAGTAATATATTTCCTAATAATTGAATAAAAAGAAAACAAAACATAAATAGTAGTAAATGTCTGTTTATTGGTGCTTAATACACCGCCTATAATGCCAGGCACATCAAAGCAATATACAATTATTATGAGCAACAGAAGAGAACTTCATAAAGATAGCAAGACAGAAAGAAGAGGAGAACAACACAGTACAGCATAAAAATATAAACCAGGGGATTTCAACCCGGTCCTCAGGACACACCTAGCCAGTCAGGTTTTTGAAATATCCACAATGAATATGCATGAGTTAGTGCATGCAAATGTATTTCCATTCTATGCAAATCTCTTGTGCATATTCATTATGGCTAAGTGTCAGTGCATGAGCCAATCACCATTCACACACTGACAGGAAGGGGCTAGGGGAACATTCTTCAATGAGCTACAGATTACTGCTGTAAAAACATGGCAGTAGTCTGTATGTTCATTCAATGCTGCCTCCTGCAAGCACTTTATCGCAGAAAGCTTACGGTAGAGAAGCCATGAAGTCAGTAGCTTTCTGCATCAACTCCTCAGTTTGTACACATACAGAGGAACGTTTACAGGGATATTTAAGGAAAAAATGTATCCCCAAAGTTAAATATTGTCACACAAGTGTTCACTTTTTTTTTTTTTTTTTTTAACTCTAACTGGCCAATATTCAAGCGAATTAAGCAGGGAGGAGCCTGCCCTGCCCGCTTAAATTGCTTACCACCGCCTAACCCCCGATATTCAGTGGCATTAAAGCGGGCAGTGCTGTTGAATATCATCTCTGACCAGCCCCAGAAAAAGTGGCCAGTCAGGGATGGTACGGGGGCAGTGTTAGGGGCAGTGGCGATCCTAGGGGGGCTGACAACCGGGGCGGATCGCCGATGTGCCCCGCGCCCGGGTGCAGCGCCCTCCCCCGGATGCAGCGCGGACCCCCCCCAGCAAAAGGACCACCCCCCCGTGAAGGAACTCCCCCCCCGGGTGCACGCCGCTGGGGGGTGCCACGCGCGCCTGTCTTCCGTTGTTCCATGCTTCTTCTCTGCCCCGGAACAGGAAGTAACCTGTTCCAGGGCAGAGAAGAAGCATGGAACAACGTGGGACAAGCGCGCGCGGCACCCCCCCCCCCGCGGCGGGCACCCGAAGCGGACCGCACCCCCCCCCCCCCCCCCCCCCCAGGAACGCCACTGGTTAGGGAAGAGCCTGGGGTTATGCTGGTGCCAGGACCCACACAGCTACGAGGGTTAATTTAGCACAGCTTTTGAGCTATGCAGGCCCCGGCACCAAATATCAGCTGGGACCCGAATAACTTTTGTTTTTTTAAAGTTTTACCTCACTGAACCCCCCCCCCCCCCTCCACAAAGCTGCCCACTGCCTTCCCTCCTTCCCCAGACCACAACTATTTGAAGCCACCCCTCCAGCCTACCTGTATCCCTGGTAGTCCAGTTGGGAGCAACAGAGTCAGGAACAAAGCCCACTCACTCCTGCCCCTTGTGACTGCCTTTTGCAAATGGCTGCTGTGACCTTTTGTGGTTGCTTTCCAGGACCCGCATAAGCTCCATTGGCCAGTCCCACAAATATTAGCCCTCAATATTCAGTGCTGGAGCCTTGGCATGGCCCAGCACTAGATATCAGGGGATATATTTAATGACATTTAAAAAACACAATTCAAGCAAATTGCCTACTTAAACAAGAAAACAGGAATACCAAGGTAAAATTTTACAAAAGAAAACATATCTGTACACAACAGACATTAATACTCTTAAGCAAATCCCCTAGTCCCCAAAATTGGAGTCAGCAAAAATATCAGACAGCAAGTGTTTACTTTTCAAGAAAAAGTTTCAATTCTGATGTATCTGGCAACATTAGAATATCCATATCTTCTGTGAAGGGACAGAAACATCATACAGCAGGAAGGGTATATTAGAAAAACTCTAGTGACTGGTGAAAACAAGCCCGCTGAAAATTTCAAAACATCCATTAAGTTGTTTTTTTAACCCACAAAAAGCCAAAGCAGACTTCATTTGAGAAAAATCAGTAAGCCTCAGATTCCCATATCTCAAGGAAGTTTCCACTGTTCAATTCCCCAGCTAACAATATATTATCGTTAATTAAACACATCTTAGGCTTCCAAATCGCTCATTCTTTGGAGTTTTATGCAGCTGGGCCTGTTCTTCAAATACCACATCCTGTATACCAGAGAGAAATATCACTTCGGCCTGTACTGTAAAAACAGTTCCCTACGTTAGGCAGACTTCATTGGTGAAGGACAGCACCAGGTCTTGTGTTACAATAAGAACTAGACCTAGCTGCTCCAAGAAGCAGTCATTTGCAAGACCTAGAAAATTAACCTCACCAGCATTTGATATTGGGGTATTTTATTTCTTGTGATTTTCTATTAAAATGAAGATCCCCCTAGCCAGTGGTGTGCTGGCAAATTTTTAACAATGGGTTCTCTCTCTAGGTGCAGCCAGCCCTGCAATTGTTTTTTTTTGGGGGGGGGGCAGAGGTGGACTGGGGGGGGCGGAGGGGAGCAACACATTCCTTCCTCTCCCTTACCCCACCCCCACGCAAGAAGCCCAGGAATGCTCAGAGCCGGAAACAAGCAGCGGGGAGTGGCAACAGTCTATTTATTTGGCTGGCAGGTCTTGGCATCCCTGCCAGAAAAGTAAAACGGAGTTCAGGAGGGGGCCCCAAACTCAACTATTGGGGGCTGGTTGTTGAAGTAGCCAAGGGGGGGGGGGGTCTACTATAACAACTGGCTCCCAAAATTCTTAAAAACGTAACAAATGGCTCTCGCAAGCTGGTGTGAGCCAACTCCAGCGCGCTACTGCCCCTAGTAACCTATTACCTCTTTAAGTGCCACAAGCCTATTCTGTGTCAGCAGCTGGGCACCCAGACTCTATTCTAGAATACTAGCATATCCCAAAATCTAGACACCCGCAGCTACACCATCCATAGACCTGATGCAACTGCAGGCGCCTTAATACAGCAAGGGTGTGCATAACTTACCGTATTCTGTAAGTGGCAGCATCACCCATGTTTATGTTTATTAGTATTTGCTAAAATCACCTTTA
Source organism: Microcaecilia unicolor (assembly GCF_901765095.1). Lineage (NCBI taxonomy): Eukaryota > Metazoa > Chordata > Amphibia > Gymnophiona > Siphonopidae > Microcaecilia > Microcaecilia unicolor. The sequence goes on along the minus strand of NW_021963432.1, from coordinate 73,782 downwards.
TTATATGGCAAATCAGAGCGACGTACAATAAAAATCAGTAAAAAAAAAAAGTCAGAAAAGGAACGCCATTAAAAAGTAGGACAGAACATCACTAACAGTCACAACCATACTTGGGGGGGGGGGGGGGGGGGGGGGAGGAGGGAGAAAGGAACCTACCAAGAGGCTGTTGCAAAATTGCTGCCTAAGAGCAAAATATGTTTACTAGTTGTGAGTCAACTCCAAACAATATTTAATCAAATGCAGATCAAGTATAAAAAGAAAGGCTTTCAATCCAGCTTTAAAATTAGTAAGGGAGAATTCGGACCTAAGCGAAAGAGGTAACTTATTCCATAAGTAAGAAGCTAAATAATAAAGAGTACTTTTCCTTGTACTACTTTTTTTATTTGTACTGTCCTCTTCAGTGCACAGACCGTATAAGTCTGGCCAGCCCTATCCCCGCCTCCCAACCACCAACCCCGCCTCCCAACCACCAGCTCTAGCACAGACCGTATAAGTCTGCCCAGCACTATCCCTGCCACCCACCACCGGCTCTGGCTCAGACCGTATAAGTCTGCCCAGCACTATCCCCGCCTCCCAACCACCAGCTCTGGCACAGACCGTATAAGTCTGCCCAGCACTATCCCTGCCACCCACCAAATATATCCCCACCGCCCAACCACCAGCCCCGGCACAGACCGTATAAGTCTGCCCAGCACTAGTCCCCCCTCCCAACCACCAGCCCCAGCACAGACCGTATATGTCTGCCCACACTAGCTCCGCCTCCCAACCACCAGCTCTACTACTACTACTACTTAGGATCCCTTTCTTCTGCACAGGATTCCTTTATGTTTATCCCACGCATGTTTGAATTACGTTACCGTTTTCATCTCCACCACCTCCCGCGGGAGGGCATTCCAAGCATCCACCACCCTCTCCGTGAAAAAATACTTCCTGACATTCTTCTTGTAGACTCTACATATGCCTTCGAAGGGCCTGGGAGGACAAGTCTAAGATCATCTAAAGATCTTAGTAACCAGAGGTGGGGTGGGGGGAGGGGGGAGAATAAGAAATCACAATCTCAATAAGTAATCTGATAGGCCCTGCCTTCTTATGCTCCACCCATGTGAATACCTCTTTATTTGTGCTAAACCCTGGAATTTCTGTATACGGCACCCAAACTTGAGCCTGGCTGAGATGTGTGCACAAATTAATTGGTTAAATTCTTAACCATTAATAATTGGGTGCTAACAACCAGTTACTGATGTTAATTAGCACTCATTAAAATTTGCGTGCGCATCTGGTTGTGCGCTGTTCTATAATGTATTACTCACTAGAAGCTGTAGTCCCATCCCCGGAGACTTATCAGCCTCAATGGGATTACTTCTCTCTATATGCTCCTATATTTTCATCCCAGAGTTGCTTTCTCTTTTCTGGAACCTTATCAGCTTCCTTGCACCTACTTCTATTTTCCACTCTGTATATATTCCCGGAGTTGGTACTCTCCTCTCCGGAACCTGTAAAACACACTGAGCCTACTGCTATGCGGGAAAATGTGGGATACAAATGTAATAAATAAATAAACAAGGCAGAAGGCCTAACTTCCATAGCATGTATCCTATAAAGGGTATCCAGCGAGTAGCCACCCACACAGTTCTCGTCCACCAATTCCCCCCCCCCCCCCCCGGGACAATTCCCACCAATGGCAATTCCCCCTGGGATAATTCCTACTTAAGGGGGGCCTTTCCCACCCAGGACCTTTCCCCCCTGTCATTTCCCACCCTCCCTATCCTTTTTTAAAATCTTTTGTTTTCATCCTTGTACCGAATTCCTTTTTTGTTTTCCAAGTGAATTCCCCATAAGTCCTCGTGGGTGCGCATTTCAGACGCTGACAGGGAGGATTGGGTGCATTGCTGAAGATGGATGTACACAGAGAAGTATAATAATGGAATAACTTTTCATAGGTAGGGTGGTAATTAGTTATAATTTGTAATCTGTGTTATCATTTTGAGGGGCTTAGGGACGCCTAGAACAGTTTTGTTTGTGCAGCATACGGATGTACACAGAGGAAGTATAATAAAGGAATAACTTTTCATAATTCGTAATCTGTGTGTCATTTTCACGGCCTGATTATAGGGACACCTAACAAGTGTTGTGCTCAACATTTATTTACTTATATCCCACAATAAACATGAATTAGGTTGAAACCTGGGAGCATTTAAAATCTTTTTTTTCCTCTGCCTACATTTTCCATTTAGTGGCAGGCAGGGAGTAGTTTTGGGGAGGGCACTGCCCACCCCCAAACAAACTACATGTCTGGAAGGGGAAAGGGATATGTAAAAGGTAATGTTTTGGGGTGCTTTAGAAGGAGAAAGGTAAGGAGATTAGTTGTTCTAGTGTGTTTTGTTTTTTTTGTTATGGGTGGGAATTCTCTTCCCTGGTGTGGTAGGAATTGGTTCAGTGGTAATTGTCCAGATGGGAATTGGTAGGTGGGAACTGTACAGTGGGAACTGACCTAGAACCCCCAAAAGGGGGCATGGCCATGAGCATTCCAAAACGTTACACGTGTAGTGTTAGACAACTTGGTCAGCACGCTAGCATTTATACCAGGTTTCAGCTAAGTCTGGCGCACAAAGGGATGCAGAAAAGTATCAACGCACAGTGCTAGCCTACAAGCCACCTAGACTATAAGCCTATAAGTCACGTAGACTACTGCAATGGAATTTATGCGGGATGCAAAGAACAAATCATAAAGAAACTCCAAACTGCCCAAAACACAGCAACCAGACTCATATATGGAAAAACAACATTCGAAAGCACAAAACCCTTACGCGAAAAACTACACTGGCTCCCAATGAAAAAACGTATAGTGTTCAAAATCTGCGCCCTCATTCACAAAATCATCAACGCTGAAGCCCCACGATACATGTTAGACCTCACAGACCTCCCAATCAGAAATACAACAAGATCAACACGAACATACCTAAATCTCCGCTACCCAAGCTGCAAAGGACTCAAATACAAATCAACCTATGCATCCGGCTTCTGCTATATAAGCACACAACTATGGAATGCACTACCAAATGCCGTGAAAACAACATTTGAGCACATAAACTTCTGGACACTACTAAAAACTTACCTGTTCAAAAAGGCATACCCGAACAACCCAACTTAAATGCCTCAACTTTGCAACACAACAAAGCCAAAACTCGATTGGACATAAATGACCTCTTCCTCCTTATGATTCCTAAATCTGACTGTCATGCACGAACTTTACCACAACTTCACTTTGTATTTGTTCATATTGATACTGGCGATCACCTCTACGATACTATCAGGCATATTTTCAAAGCACTTAGCCTTCCAAAGTTCCATAGAAACCTATGGAACTTTGGAAGGCTAAGTGCTTTGAAAATATGCCTCTATATAAGCCACATTGAGCCTGCAAATAGGTGGGAAAATGTGGGGTACAAGTGTTACAAATAAAATAAATAAAGGGCTTTATAGAATAGTGCTATAAAGCCCTTTATAGGCTAGCACTGTGTGTTGATACTTTTCTGCATCCCTTTGTGAGCGCTATTTATAGAATTCCCCCACTTACTCATGAGTGCGCAGGGATCTGTACATTCACATGCGCAAGTGGCACTGAAATGTGGGCACCCAGTTATAGAATTAACACCCTAATATATACAGAACATTATGCATATTTTGCTGACTGATCAACTTCTGGTTTTGATATTTAAAGGGATCGTTTCCGGTAATGTCCTTGCAGCTATGGCTTGTGAACAAGTATTTTCATTTTGAAAACTGGTGTAGGCACTACTGGTAAAAAGTACTTGCAGACTTTCCAGCAGTGTAGCCATTTTGAAAATCACCCTCTCAGTTGAGCTGGAAGGAAAGGCATATATTTCCAATCATGTTACCAAGCATTTATTAAAATACTTGCAAACCAACAATGTCCACCTGAAGTTTCAAGTTTATTAGGAATTGATGTACCCCACCCCCCTTTGAGAGACCTTTCAGAGCTGTTAACATATATATAAATCAGTATAGTTAAGAAAGGAAACGAACTACATGGTCAATAGGACAGAAGAAGCAAAAAGTTAGAGAACTGAGCTAAATACCTCATCCTAGAGAGAAACCACAGCAGTGGCTAGCCTCTTGAAAAAGGAAGGTCTTTAATCCTACCTAAAAAAAACTTATCAAGAGTTCTCTAAGCGCAAATAAGAGGGGAAGAGGTTTCAAAGGGAGGGGCCAGTGGTGAACGACAAAATGAAAAAAAAACATAATAAGAACCAACATAAACATATACTGTTTTCACTGGCCCCTAGTGGTAGACTTTAGTACTACTACTAGGGGGTCAGATTGCCAGGAAGTGAAGGAACTCCAGGAGAAGGGCTGGGGGGGCCTTCAAATCTTACAGGTATGTCAAGGCTGGGGTGAGGAGGGTGACAATGAACCCACTGGCCAACAGGAAGTAGAGATCCCCCAAAGAGATAGGGGGGCGGCTTCTGAATTGGGCTGGTGGGTCCTTTAATTTTGCAATGCCACTGCCACACAAAGGAGGGCTTTTTTCGGCTGTAGTACTTTTTCTTGCAAAATTGCACTAGTGAGGCCCCCCCCTTTTTTGGCATGATTTTACATCACAGCAACTCAATTGAAATTTTACATACACTTTGACATGACGTGGACTTTGCTTTTACTACTGCAAAGTATACTTTTATAAAAGGGGCTTCACAAATGTGCACTTTGTTCAAAACATTTTAACACCTGAATTCTGGCATTTATGCACCATTCCAGGCGTTCTGCTGTATTTTTGTGCAAGTCACTTTGCACTTTAGCACATAGGGTCCATTTATCTAGCCAGCAACTTGCAACCCCCCCCCCCCCCCCCACAAATAAAAAACACAACACTCATAGGGTCTGCAAATAGGGAGAACTGCATTGTCAGTCTTCCCAAATGTGGTCCTGGAAGCATCCAGCCAGTCAGGTTTTCAAAATATCCACAATGAATATTCATGAGAGAGATTTGCATGCACTGCCTCCACTGCATGCAAATCTCTCATGAATATTCATTGTGGATATCCTGAAAAGCTGACTGGCTGGGGTGCCTCCAGGACCAGGTTTGGAAACCACTGGCATAAGTGGTTTGGAATATTAGCTCCACTAGACTCTAATGAAAAGGTGTTTTAACCCCATGAAAGACTGAGATGACATGACTCAGCTCTTTTTCAGTAATGATACAACCAACCAGTCACAGGATCATTTGACTCATCAGTCATCCTGGGGGACTGTGATAGATGCAATGAGGGAGGTTAGGAGTTCGGGGGAAACAGGAAGGAAATACTTTTATAAATTATGTATGGCATAAAATAAAGACGCACTAGTTCTTAAGCGTTCTCTAACATTACAGATATCTCAGGATCTATGTAAAAGTACTCACACAGAGGAAACGACGCTCATGTGGATTTATTTAATAAAAGGGCAATAAAGTAAAATATTCTAAAGACATGAAGGATCATTTTCAAATCTGATTTTAGACATTTCGCTGAAAATGTCCAAAAATCAGGTGGCAAACATGGCCACTTTTGATCCAGAAAAACATCTTTTTGTTTGAAAAATGGCCATTTCCGATTTGCTTTGTGTTCCCTGCGTTTTACTTTTTTGACCATTCTTGGCAAAAAAAAAAAAAAAACACTAAGGAGAAAAAACGCACAAAAAACAAGCCATTGGGATGTATGGGGGGTGGGGCAGCATTCTTAACAGACTGGCCACACAGACATCCCAGCAGAGCAGTGGGGCACCCCAGGGAGCACTGTAGTGGACTTCACATAAAAGGTCCCAGTTATACATCTCACCGTTACTCCCTTATATTGTATGGCAAGCCCTCCAAAAACCTACTGTAACAGTATACCACTAGAATAGCCCTTATGCCTGCAACTGTCACCTATATGCGGGCACAGTAGATTTTTGGTGGGTTTTGGAGTGCTCACATTTTCCACCATAAGTGTAACAGTTAGATTAGAATACGAGTCTGGGTCCCCATCTCTACAGTCCAGTGCATCGACTACTAAGTTACTCCAAGAACCTGCTTGCTCCTGTAATAAGACTGGCAATAACATCTGAAGCTGTCAGAGGCTGATACGTACTGTTTCTTTTGTACAATACCAACAAATCTAAAATTCCATAAAACAAGCAACTATGCATAGAATGCAATGTCAATGGGGAGGAAAAAGCCTCAAATTCTCATTCCCAAGGTGGAGTTCTTAGGCATCCGCCATTACGGCAAATGTAAGCCACATTAAGCCTGCAAATTGGTGGGAAAATGTGGGATACAAATGCTACAAATAATAATAATATTATCGCTTCTTTTCTGTCCATTGGTTTATTTTTAAGTACTGTTTCTTTCACATCCTTGGGGGGGGGGGGGGTATGAAGGGGGGGGACATGCCTTAATCCCTCCAGTGGTCATCTGGTCATTTAGGGCACCTTTTTGGGACTTAGTCATGATTTATTTATTTATTTATTGCATTTGTACCCCACATTATCCCACCTTTTTGCAGGCTCAATGTGGCTTACAGAGTGAGGTTATGTTAAAATCAATACATGTTTTAAATACAGTTGATCATAGGCTAATGTAAAAGGTTATGATCAAGTCAATACATGATTTAAATACAATTGATCCTAAGCTGATGTAAAAGAGGTAGTAGATGGGCGGATGTTGGGTAGGTTGTGTGCGAGTATTTTAGGTGTGTTCAGATGATTTGGGGAATGAATTGTGTGCAAAGTGTTTTAGGTGTGTTCAGGTGATTTGGAAATGAATTGTATCATTGAGGGTGACTTTTGTAGGCTCTATTAAAGAGGTGTGTTTTCAGAGCTTTGCGGAAGCTGGTTAGATTGTTCATGGTTTTCAGGGTTTTGGGTAGCGCATTCCAGAACTATGTGCTTTTGTATGCAAAGGTCGTAGCATAAGCCTGTTTGTATTTCACTCCTTTGCAGCTGGGGAAATTCAGATTAAGGAATTTGCGGGCTGATCTTTTGGCGTTTCTGGGCGGTAGGTCCACTAGGTTTAGCATGTAGAGTGGGTTTAGCATGTAGAGTGGGGCATCTGAGTGAATGATTTTGTGCACGGTTGTGCAGATCTTGAACTCAATTCGTTCCTTGAGCGGAAGCCAATGTAGTTTCTCTCTTAGGGGCTTCGCGCTTTCATATTTAGGTTTTCCAAAGATGAGTCTGGCTGCCGTGTTTTGGGTTGTTTGGAGTTTTTTAATGATCTTTTCTTTACATCATGCGTACAGGGCATTGCAGTAGTCCAGGTGGCTTATAACTATTGACTGTACTAGGGTGCGAAAGATGTTTCTTGGGAAAAAAGGTTTAATTCTTTTGAGTTTCCACATCGATTGAAACATTTTTTTTGTTGTGTTCTTCACGTGGGTATCGAGTGTGAGGTTTCGATCAATGGTGACTCCGAGAATTTTCAGGTTTTCTGATATAGGAAGTGTGCAGTAAGGTGTGGTTATAGTGGAGTAATTGTTTGCATTGAATTGAGAGGTGAGAACTAGGCATTGGGTTTTTTCGGCATTGAGTTTTAGCCGGAATGAGTCCGCCCATTTATTTATTTATTTGCATTTGTATCCCACATTTTCCCACCTATTTGCGGGCTCAGTGTGGCTTACAATACATTGTAAATGATGGAAGTACAGTTTGTTACATTACGATTATGGGTTACATTGTGAATAGTTGAGGAAGACAGAGTCAGATCAATCACCTTTGGGGCATAGAAACTAAAGGATATGACGTTGGGGAATTACTACGCTGATCGAATAATAGCAAGAGAGCGATGGGGTAGACATTTTTTATCTGTGGGTAGATTGTTGAATGGGAGAGAGTACGGGGAAGTGGAGTACATGGGGTAATATCTTGAGGCGTTGTTATGGTGTATATGGGATTTATATGTTTTGATCCTTGCGGTATGTTTTGTCAAAGAGATAGGTCTTCAATCGTTTGCGGAAGTCTGTCAACTCATAGACCGCTCTCAGGCCGCGTGGCAGTGCGTTCCAGAGTTGCGTGCTCTTGTAGGAGAAGGTTGATGCATGTAGTACTTTATACTTTATGCCTTTGCACTTAGGGAAGTGGAGGTTGAGGAAAGTTCTGGATGATTTTTTGGCGTTTCTAGGTGGCAGGTCTACCAAGTCAGACATGTATGCAGGGGCTTCACCGTGAATGATTTTGTGCACTAACGTGCATATTTTAAAGGTGACACGTTCCCTGAGTGGGAGCCAGTGTAGTTTCTCACGTAATGGTGCTGCGCTTTCGTATTTTGGTTTTCCGAAGATGAGTCTGGCTGCTGTATTCTGGGCTGTCTGAAGTTTTCTCATTATTTGTTCTTTGCAGCCTGCGTATAATGAGTTGCAGTAATCTAGATGGCTTAATACGAGTGATTGTACCAGGTTGCGGAAGACAGATCTTGGAAAGAATGGTTTTATTCTTTTCAGCTTCCACATGGAGAAGAACATCTTTTTTGTTGTGTTGTTCGCGTGAGTCTCAAGTGTAAGGTAGCGGTCGATTGTTACTCCAAGGATTTTTAAATTTTCTGAAATTGGCAAGTTTAGTTTAGGTGTGTTGATAGCAGTAAATTTTGTTGTGTTGTATTGGGAGGTTAATATGAGGCATTGAGTTTTTTCTGCGTTCAATTTCAGTCGGAATGCGTCTGCCCAGGTGTTCATGATGTGTAGACTTTGGTTGATTTCGTTGGAGATTTCGTTGATGTTTTGTTTAAAAGGAATATATATCGTTACATCATCGGCATATATATAAGGGTTGAGGTTATGGTTTGATAGAAGTTTTGCTAGTGGTGTAATAGGATTCCGTGGTCAACCATGTCAAAGGCACTTGACATGTCAAATTGTAGGAGGAGTATATTTGAGCCTGTTGCGATCCGTTGCTTAAATTTGGTCAGTAGGGTAGTTAATACTGTCTCTGTGCTGTGATTTGAATGGAATCCTGATTGGGCGTCATGCAATATTGAGAACTTGTCGAGATAACTTGTGAGTTGTTTAGTTACCACTCCTTCTGTTATTTTGGTTATTAGTGGTATGGATGCAACTGGTCTGTAGTTAGTTATTTCACTAGCGTTTTTCTTTGTGTCTTTGGGTATTGGGGTGAGTAAGATTTTTCCTTTTTCCTTTGGGAAAAGTTCGTTTTGTAGCATGAAATTCAGGTGGTTCGTTAAGTCTAATATGAATTGATGAGGAGCTGATTTCATGAGGTTGCTTGGGCAGATGTCTAGTTTGCATTGGGATTTGGCGAATCTTTTAAGCGTTTTAAAGATAAGGTCTTCTGACAGTACTTCGAATTCGGTCCAGATCCTGTCAGCTGGGTGTATTCAGTCTTCAGGGTCTAGACAGTTCAGGAATGTGGTGTATTGGGTCGGGCTGGTAGGTATTCTAAGTCGTAGTTGTGTGATTTTCTCTTTGAAGTACTTCGCGAGGTCGTCGACCCCTGGTATTTCTTTGTTATTGTTTGTAACAGGTGTAGTGTCTAGCAGCTTATTTACAAGGTGGAAGAGTTTGTGCGTGTCTTTGTAGTTTGGTCCAATCATAGTTTTATAGTGTATTCTTTTAGTCTGTTTTATGGTGTATTTGTATTTCCTCCGAAGTGATTTCCATGCATTCAGTGTGTGTTCATCTTTCTTTTTGTTCCATGCGCGTTCTAGTTTCCTGACTTGCGTTTTGAGTTCTTTCAGCTCTTCGGTGAACCATGGATTAGATTTTTTCCTGTGCGATGTTCTAGTTTGGAATGGGGCAATTGTGTCTAATACTGTTTTACATATGTTATCCCATTCTAGGAGGAATTGTACGGTGTTAGTGTTTACTGGCCATTCATTTTGGTAGACCTGTTGCCAGAATGATGTAGGGTCTATTTTTCCTCTCATAGTGTATGTTGTTCGTTCGTTTTTGTTGACTGCGTTTCTGTGTGTTTTTCGCCAGAGGAGGGAGACATGTGCTTTATAGTGGTCTGTCCATGGTGTGGGTATCCATCTTGTGTCTGTGAGTAGGATAGTTGAGTCTTGGTCAAATTTGTGTGTGATGATGTCTAGTGTGTGTCCTTTTCGTGTGTTGGTTGGGTGTTTGGAGCGTGTAAGTCCCATAATTTTAGGAATTCTTTACATTCTAGTGTGTTTTTTAAAGTGTCGTCTTCAAGATGTAGGTTGATGTCTCCTATAATGAAGATATTGGAGGCCGAGAAACATGTGTTCGAGATGAAGCCCATGAGTTGCGTTTGGGAGTCTTTCCATTTTCCTGGTGGTCTGTAGAATAAAATTGTATTGAGGTGTCCTTGTAGGTTCGGATGATTGATTCTTGTCGAGGCGATTTCGAGTTGTGGTGAGGTGGATTCACCAGTAGTTGTGATGGTGAACTCGGATTTGTAAATTATGGCTATTCCGCCACCTCTTTTTCCGTTTCTTGTCCAGTGGGTGATTTTGTAATCTGGTGGGCATGTGTTTTTGATGATCATGAGTGCATGATCTGGAAGCTCTGGCTGATCTCGTTGGTTATTTCGTTTAATTCCTTCTTAAACGGAATGTGGATTGTGATGTCATCGGCATATATGTAGGGGTTAAGGTTCTGATTGGCCAAGAGTTTGGCTAGTGGTATCATCATAAGGTTGAAGATTGTAGGTGAAAGGGGTGATCCTTGAGGGACTCCACATTCCGGTGTCCAAGGCGGTGATTTGGCATTGTTCATTATAACTTGGTAGGATCTAGTGGTGAGGAATCCTTTAAACCATTGGAGAACTGGGCCTCCGATTCCGAAGTATTCTAGTATGTGTAATAGTATTTCATGATCCACCATGTCGAAGGCACTGGACATGTCGAACTGTAATATAAGTATGTTCTTGCCGGTTGCAATTGTTTTGAAACAGGTCAGATCAAAAAGACTAACTTTTAGCCCTGGATGTCTCTGCTTTGTTCCATTATGGCAGAAAAACATCCAAGTTTTGGGAACACCCAAATCCCTCCCCCCCTTTTTGTGATTTGGACGTACTGCAGCCGAACTCCATATAAAAATCTCTTTAAAATGAGTTTCAAAAATAGTGATTTGGACATTTTGGACAAAAGAAGGTCCATCTTCTGTTTTGTGCCGCTTTTTGGATGTTTTTCTGCTTCAAAAATGAGTACCTGAGTCTCTTAGGGCTCCTTTTTACTGATCTGCTGCAGGCACTAGCAAGCACGTACCACAGTTTAAAATGGCTTACCACGGGATGTGCTCAGTCATCCTGCAGTAAGTTTGAGATCTACAAGCACAAACCATATGCTAAAAAAATATATATATGTATTTTTTTCCCACAGAGGTGGTATGTCTGGGGCCAGAGAATGGAGTTTCTGTGCTGATCAATTAGTGCAGCTGCATTACCACACGTTAACTGAATAGTGCAGGATTAGCAGGCGAGCCCTTACTGCCTACAAAAACAGAAGTTGGTAACTGCTCACGTGCTGATCTGTGTTAATGGCTGCACGCTAATGGCAGCATTAGTGCATCAAGCAATGGAGATAAACAGCAGACCAAACACACCAAGCAGTGAAAGCAGTAAGAAATGTATTAAATGCCCGACATGGCCACATTTCACCTATGTTAGGCTGCGTCATGGGCTAATAACTGTCAAATAAACATAATTCAAATTACAAATGAAATTTAAAAAAAAACAACCTAAAATCATAAATATCAAAATACAAACATAATACCTTAAAAACAGAAATGTAAGACAAAATACAAAGGTAGTCAATGTTGCCAACAACTTATGGTATAAAAACAGATAAACGTACACATAGTGGTGCACTTAGCCTTTATTTCATAAAGTAGAACAACAGAAAATAAGCAAAATAAGCTAAGTGAAAAATTCCTTTTAAGAAGTTTATAAAATTTATAAAGTTTAAGAAATAGAGAAAAAAATATATATTTAAAATGTGGATCTAATGAAGAATATCTGCCCACCATTGAAAGTGCCTGGCTCACGATATAGCCTGTATGGTGGTGTCAGAGATATCTGAGAGATCCTATACTATCAGTACCCATTAATGAGATATTCAGAGGTGTTGAAATAAATTAAGAGTTGGGTAATGGATTGATTTATTTATTTGTAGCATTTGTATCCCACATTTTCCCACCGATTTGCAGGCTCAATGTGAGCAGTGTGGAGAACTCTGCTGAGGTCTTTATCTCCATATATGAAAAAAAGAAAAATTTCAATTCCTAACACAATTTTTGTATAATTTTATGAACAGATTAGGTTATGTGCAAATGCTGCCATTAGCGTGCAGCCATTTAAAAAAATTACTGCCTATTTTGTAGGCGGTAAGGGCTCCTGCGTTATCTGTGCGCTAACCAGTTAGCATGTGATAATATAGATAAGCTAATGCCCACTCTGCCTCTGACATGCTAAATAACCAGGACCGCCGAAAGGGGGGGGGCAGGGGGACAAAATTCCCTGGGCCCCGCGCCACAGTCCCACCCACCCGCCCTCGGCTCCGTCGTCAACCATCTGCCACCGGGCTGGGCCCCCAGCATTGAAATCACAGCACCTCTCACCTCTGCATGAAAGACCTGCAGGCAGCAGCAGATCGCCTCCCTTCGGGCCTCCTTCCCTCCCTATGTCCCGCCCTCATCTGATGTAACTTCCTCTGGGGGGGGGGGGGGGAGTGGCGGCAGGGGCAGGGCCCCGGGGGCAGCCTTGCCCCGGGCCTGGCCCAGACTCTCAGCGGCCCTGTAAATAACATTTTATTTTTTTTAGGGGCATGTGGTTAGTGCGCACACATTCGTAAACTGTCATGTGATGCTGTAGCGTGTCCTGTGGTAGTCTATTTTTTGCTGCATAAGGCACGTCAGATTTCTATACATCCCCACACAAAGTACATGCTAGTAGAATTCCTTACCTGTCACATATGCATAAAACAAACCAACCCTCACCAAGTACAGAATAAAGGACCAAATATTAGAAATGGAAACGCTGAGAAGCTTCTACCTCTGAGAGCAATACAACAGAGGAAAAATAAAAATAGAAATGCATTTCCTCCTGTACTGAAAAAAACTGCAAAGACATAAGAGACGCACATTCCCCAAAAGGACAATTTTCCCATCACTAAAAAAAAAATAACATCTTATTTTAGCCACTGTTATATGAGCAATTTATTCTTCTGAGTGAGGTGGTTCCAGCTTCTTTTTCCACTCTGCTCTTGGTTTTCACCTAAATCATTTAAGTTCCCTTTTCATTTTTCATCATCATCCCAAAGGCCCCATTTCTTTGCCTAGTTTCGTCACCTAATCTCAATCCTGGAAATCATTTTTCTGGAGGTCACTTGCCACCCTTAGTTCCCTCTGGTAGTGACACCTACATGCACATCTCCCTTTTCCACTCAAAAATCAGGAGCCAGTGCAAAGGTAGTGGGCACCCTAGGTGAAGTTTCAGCCTTACACTTCCCCCCATAAACTTTCAGGCCTCTAGCCTACAGCATCCCCCTAAGGTTTTGATAATTAAACTCAGCCACTATAATCATCTCACCAAAACTCCGGTAAAAATGCAGGTTAAAGTATGCGCTGATTGCTTTCAGTCTGTGGTTGTCAGGACCTACTGTTTTGCTTTCACCGCAGCTGCTCTTTGCTGCCATCAATGAGCTGCTACCCTAGGCAGCTGCCTAATCTTGCTTAATGGTTGGGCCAGCCCTGGTTGGCAGATGGCTTTCCAGACTTTTCCTCCTCTCTGCAGCCAGCAATGGCAGCAATTGTGGCCAGGGAGAGAGTAGGATGCAGTATTTCCAGCAGCAATCACAGTGACGGTGTAGGAAGGTGCAGGATGCAGTAGCAGTGATTGCTGGGGGACAGCAGACCTGTACCATTTCTAGCTTGGTAGCAGCAGTGATCATCAGAGGGGAAGAGGAGCACCGGCATGTTCTCTGAACCATCCTTTACAAAATAGGAATTGTGTCAGAAGGGGTGGGATGGTTCAGGGAGAAAGTCCCGTTGCAGGCCTCAGGCAGCCTATGAGTGCTGCTGCCTGGGCAAAGACGAGTGGAGATGATTTTAAGGTGGGGGCAGGGGGCCGGGTCTGACAAGAGGATGTGTACACAATGGAGGTTCTAGTGGAACTAGAAAAGATTCTGAGAAGAGAAACTGCAAATGATGAAGGAACTGGACAGCTTCCATAGGAAGAAAGGCTAAAGAGATTAGGAGGCTTATTTTCAAAGCACTTAGCCTCCCAAAGTTCCATAGAAACATATGGAACTTAGCCTCCCAAAGTGCTTTGAAAATATGCCTCAAAGTCTCTTCAACTTGGAGAAGAGACAGCTGAGGGGGATGTGATTTTTATAGACCTCTATCATGAGTGGGAGTGATACAGGTAAATTAGGGACAATTGTTTATCCTTTCAAATAGTACTAAAACCAGAGGGCATTCCATTAAACAAATAGGAATTCTAAGACAAATCAACATAGGATTAAGCTGTGGAATTTGTTGCCAGAAGTTGTGGTCAAGGTGGTTATCATAGCTGGGTTTAAAAAATGGTTTTAGACAGGTTTCTGAAGAACCATTAATAGCCATGTAGCCTTGAGAATGTCACTGCTTATATTTGGGTATGAACAGTAAAGAATCGTTAGGATTGATCAGTGTCAGAGACAGGACGGTGAGCTTGATGGACCTTCACCTGTCCCAGTACAGCACATCTTAGCGTATATGTTTGCACTGTGTCTTCTGTTTGTCTATTTTATGAATTACACTTCATGTTTTTAGCTTTGCAGTCCACCGAGAGAATACGTGCTAGGATCTGTGGAACATAAATGTGATAAATACACAGATTATGGTCTTATGTCTGATTTCGTGGTCAGAGTCCTGGGACAGTGTTCTGTACTGTTCTTAATAGCTCATGATGACAAACCTTGGCAAGAGTCTGATAGTTTTGTTTTTCTTTTTTAATGTGACCATTAAAAATAAATCATTGTTGTGCTTGCTTTTGTGTAGCTTAACGCGAACATGTAAAGGAAAACCAACCCTGAATAAGCTTATCTTCAATCTCGCCTTACAGGTTCCCAGGCCTCAAATGAACTGTGTGTTTTTGATAAGATAATATATGCAGTGTTCATGCAGCCAAAGATAAGTTCTAAACAAACTTTCAGCAGTATATATCAGTTGCAGCCTTTTCCCATTTAAATCTTGGGGCCTGATGTTTAAAGACGTATGCAATTGATGCTGACTGCATAAGATTTTTGTTATCCCTGTAAATATGTGGCCCAGTTGCACACTATTTTAAGTGGAAATCATGTCATAGTGCACATTCACTAGGACACAGGATTGGGCCAACAACCAGCACGAAAGTTATCTAGAGAGAAGCAAAATTCAGCTGCTCTCTAGATAACTTGGTCTCCAGTACTTCTCAGCGTGTGTTATGACCCATTGATGTGTCACCAAGAGCTGGGAGGGATGGTATGAAATATTTAATAGCAAGCTCATGCTTTCCTTAACAGCCATGTATGACTGTAGGCTGAGGGGAGCAACACGCAGGTTACAAGACATGTGTTAAACCTCACACAATATGTATCATCGGTTTCCATTTTTTCTCCCCACTTCCCTCCTTATCCTCCCCGCCTCTCTCTAAACCCCTCCCCCCTCCACCCCTCTACCCTCCCCTACTGGTCCTGTTAGCAGTTCAAAATCCTACTTCTCGCAACAGGCATTAGAGTGTCCCAAAATGGTGACCAGGTTTTACAAAATTGGTCTCCCCTCTTTGAGGCTAGGTCTCCCACTCTTTTCTTTTCCACCATGCAGCATTGCATCATAGATCCTCTCCATTGCGGCACTCCAGGCAGCTCTGGTTGTAGCCACAACTGCGTAATTGTTCTTTTCCCCATCAAAATCGCTCTTTTCAGAAAAGCTCTCAGCCCCTCTGGTGGTTTGCCGCGGATGTTATACACATCAAAGAGCTGAGCTGGTGTTGGGTACCATTGTACTTTCCACATTTGTGATATTTGGTGCCCCAATTTAATCCAAAAGGGAAGTACCACTGTACAGAACCAAAACATATGTCCCAAGGAGGCGCCGACCTGTCCGCATTTGGGGTAGTCATCTGTAGTCCTCAATGTCGCTCTGAAAGCCCTGTGTGGTGAAATGTAGAGTCGTAAAATGAATTTGTATTGCATTTCTTGCCATGCCACATTCTCTGTCACCTGATTCACACTCGTCAGGCACAGCTTTAACTGTTCAGGTATGGGTTTCCACCTCAGTTCTTGATGCCACTGTTGCGATACTTGGCTATAGTCTAGAGTCCCCTGTAAATCTCTTAAATGATGATGAAAATAACGAAGTGGTACTTTCAAATGGGCTTCCAGAGCCAAAAAGTCATTCACACAGTCCCATGTTTGTTGCGTAAGGTCCATTGCTGGTTATGTTCTGACATAGTGGCTAAGCTGTATATATTGAAAATTGTCTTTCTGCCCCAGTCTAAACTCTTCACACAAATCCCAGAAGGGCTTAATAATCCCTGTCTCGGACACCACCTGGAACAAATATTTAATACCACAATTTTCCCATTTCTTAAACAGAGCAGACCTTCCTCCCTCTGGGAACGCTAGGTTACCTTTTATGGGTAACAGTGGGGTTACTGTGCTATTCCATTTGTATGCCTTACCCAGCCATTTCCATGCTTTACGCAGCGGGTTCAGAATGAACCTATATGGTCCCAGTGCTGGTAATTCCTCTGATGGGGCATGAAGCCAATAAGCAAACCCCATTGGTGCCATCAAAGAGGTTTCCACTCTCTTACAGGAGAAGAACTCTGTTGAACGGAACCAATCAGATAAATGCCGCAGGCAGCATGCTATCGCTATGAGTTTTAAATCAAGCAGCCCAAGTCCCCCACCCGAATAGGGCCTCATTAAGTTCTTCAAACCTATACGTGCTCGTTTGCCTTGCCACAGAAAAGCTGTAAGGGTTTTGTGTAGCCACCCCTCCTCTCTGTATCTCAGTATGGCTGGAATCATCTGAAAAATGTACGTCCATCTGGGGAAAATGAACATATTATACATCGCGATTCTCCCCTTTAGAAATAGGGGCAGGCCCTGCCAACCCTGCAGAACTTCCTTAGTGCGATTCTTCAGGGGGTCCATATTCACCTTATATAGGTTCGCTAAATCTCTTGGAATGTAAATCCCCAGATATTTAAGTGTCCCTGTAGCCCATTGAAATGGGAAGGGGCCTCCCCACTCCGCCTGCACCTCCTCCTGTATCGGGAGCGCGGAGGTGATTTTTAAGGTACCAATGGGGGGGGGGCACAGGAAACACACCCTCTGTTACAAATTCCTGGCTACACCATTGCCCGAGGCCACATAATAGGAGCTTATTCTACAATGGAAACTTGTGCCTAGATTCCCTTATAGAATACAAGTGTAACCCAGTATCGGAATGCCTAACATTTAAGCAACCTTAGTTACACCAGCCCTAGAGTGGATGCCTAAATGTAACAAGGACACAGTTTACGGTATTCTGTAAGTTAAGTGGATAAGTGGGAGCCCTGTCTATGTCCTGACCATGCTTCACCCTGTGTACACCCCCTTACAAACATGCGTTATATGAGTTACGTGGGTATTTGTACTTAAGACGTCCTGCTAAAAATCATGCGGGTATGCGCACACATATGTACATACATAGTAACATAGTAGATGATGGCAGAAAAAGACCTGCACGGTCCATCTAGTCTGCCCAACAAGATAAATTCATATGTGCTACTTTATGTGTTTACCTGACCTTGATTTGTTTCTGCCATTTTCAGGGCACAGACCTTAGAAGTCTGTCCAGAACCAGGCCCACCTCCCCCCACCGGCTCTGCCACCGAATCTCGGCTAAGCTTCTGCGGATCCATTCCTTCCGAACAGGATTCCTTTATGTTTATCCCACACATTTTTGAATTCCGTTACCGTTTTCATCTCCACCATCTCCCGCGGGAGGGCATTCCAAGCATCCACCACTGTCTCCGTGAAAAAATACTTCCTACCATTTTTCTTGAGTCTGCCCCCCTTCAATCTCATTTCATGTCCTCTCGTTTTACCGCCTTCCCATCTCCGGAAAAGGTTCGTTTGTGGATTTATGTACATACGTGTTGGTGTTCTAGACATTTACACATGCAATGTGCAGGTAAATGTTCATGCCCAGTTTACAGAATTGCCCTCGATATCTTTTGAGAAATGGTAAACAGAACTACATACAGGGGCTGATACTGAGACCGCAGGAGGGAGCCCAGCTAACTCCCATGGTTGACAGCAAACCCAGAACTTCAATGCCGGGGCTATATCCGGTGACCAGTATTGAACGTCCAGGGTTTTTTTGGCTGCTAAAACATAGCCAGTTAAGTCGATATTCATCAGCTGACAAGCTAAGTTATAGCGGCCAAAAGATAGACCTGCTA
Source organism: Microcaecilia unicolor (assembly GCF_901765095.1). Taxonomy (NCBI): domain Eukaryota; kingdom Metazoa; phylum Chordata; class Amphibia; order Gymnophiona; family Siphonopidae; genus Microcaecilia; species Microcaecilia unicolor. The sequence goes on along the minus strand of NW_021963432.1, from coordinate 55,359 downwards.
TTTACATAGTCTATCTGGCTGCTAAACTTAGCCGGTCAGCCAATTGATATATCATTTGTGGTGGTGGTGGTGGGGGGGGGGGTTGCTTTAAACGACAGGAAAAGAACCTGCCAAAAATTGGGGGTTTTGAGTGCTATTAATAGTGCGTATTCTTTCCGAACGAGCACGTTATGCTATGCTATTTGTTTTTTTATAGTCCGTTAAGTTCTGTTAAGATTCAAAGTGGATTACAAGAAAAGAGACCCTGCATCAGGAGAATTAAATCAGTATCCTTTGCCCTATTAATAATCACATCTTATCTAAAAATAAGTAAGTTTTTTAAGATTTCTAGAATAACAATTATGTCTGAATGTTCCAAAACCGCAAAGGTAAGCAATTCCAGACTTTCAAACCCTGGTACAAATAAAGAGACTTCCAAGTAAGATTTTTTTTCTATATCTTTTTAAGCGATGGATAGTTAAGTTTTAAGCAACATTCTTTCCAAGCTGTACATAATAATGACGAAAATTCAAGATAATGAGTTAGTCATTTAATAACAATTTATGTATTAACTTAAGCAAGCTAAAAATAAAATGCACTGTGGTGAGTTGTATTAGTGTGACATTGCACTATTGGTGTATGGATTGTTAACATGGTGACTGTATTGTGAATGTCTATTTTATTCACCAATAAAAATCTTTAAACATAACTTAAGCAAGCTAACTTAAAATTGTATCCTAGAATTAACATCAAGACAATGTAAATCATAGAGTAATGGGGTAGCTCTCTCATATTTACTCAGTCCAAATATCAGTCTCGCCACCATATTCTGCAAAAACTGCAATCTCTTGACTAACTTACAAGAAAGTTGTCCATATAATGAATTACAATAATTGAAATATGGCAGAAGGACAACCTGCGCTACATTTTTAAAAATGAGTGGGTGTAACATAGAACATTAGTGATACTGCTCCCATAATAACCCTCCCTCTCCCCCCCCCCCCAAATGAACATTTTCAGGCTGCACACCCCTATTTCTTGTCTATTAGATTGTAAGCTCTTTGAGCAGGGACTGTCTTTCTTCTACGTTTGTGCAGCGCTGCTTACACCTTGTAGAGCTATAGAAATGCTAAATAGTAGTAGTAGTAGTAGTTCTTAGGGTCACGAAAGGAGGAACAATCAGTTTACAGCTTTCAGTTGACTAGCTGCCAACCAGAATTTTATACAATCTAAGTTTTTGGCCTGGTTGTCTTACTTTACATCCCCTCTGATTTAGCCCAGTCACTGTGCCAGTAGTCTACGACTAAGGCACATTCTGGAGGTCTGCAATCATGAACATGGAGCTGGATGCTCCTCCTCCTGGCTCAGCAACGGCTTGTTTTTGGGGGATTCTGGGGAGTAGAAGAAGGTGGGTTCCCTGGAGACTTTTTTCTTTTTCAACTCCAGCAATGAACTATGGATTTCAGTGCTAGCTAACTGATTATCTATAGCTGTCTAGGTAGGAAAAGGGAGTGTCCACATCTGGACATTCATAATTTGCAGAGTATTTTACATAAGGCTTCCTGAATGCAGAGGCTCTTGTAAAATGCTTAGAAAGTGTATATATGGGCAGTGCATATGGGGGAGGAGGGATTTTATAAATAGCATTCAAAAACAGGTGCTGACAAAAAAAAAACTGATGCCAAGCGCTATTCTATAAAGGGTGCACAACCTTTACAGAATCATGCGTAGCGCTGATTCCCATGCTTAACTTTTAGCACCAGACTTACGCCTGGTGCAAATGCTGGCACCCAAGTTAGGCATGCTTACCCAGTATTCCATAACTAGGTGTATAACTTTTCAGAAGGTCCCTGATACGCCCATGCCCCTCCCATGACCACGTGCCCTTCTGGGATATGCGCTATGGGAGTTAGGTGCCCTGCCTTATAGAACAGCGCACAGCCAGATGCACGCACAAATTTTAATGAATGAATGTCAATAATTAGCGATTAGCTTTTAGCGATGACTAGTGGACTCTACTGTGTTGCTTGGTTGCATCTCTAAATGTCTGACACCAACCTTAGACTTCCTCTATCCTACCTATTATTGGAGTTCCTTCTATTTCTATGATTTAATCTGTTTTATGAACTGCTATGCTTTGCACTTTGAAAAGGGGTATAGCTTAACTATAACCATTAATCATAATTAGTTGTTGGCAATTAATCTGCTCACACATCATCTCGGCGGCACACCCAAATTTGGGCACCATATATAGAATCCAGGGGACAAAGAAATATGTTCAAAACCAATGGCACCACTCGAGGGCTTTGAACACGTATGAGGTGAAATTTGCAATCTACAAATACTGCGTAACAACATTTATATGTATAAGTGCAGATTTTAGAAAACTGTACAGCCAAGAGCACCTCATTAAGGAGCCGAGCTCCAAAATTCAATCTCTTGGAACTTTCAGGTGGTTTTAAATGCCACAGAGGTAAGTGTGATTGACTCTTATTCACTCTGCAAAACCTCAGGTCCAAACAAGTAGTTAGCTTACATGTATGCTTGCCTGAATGTAAGGCTAAATCCAGACATGCAGAGGAGCATTTTTCATAAGACGTCCAAATCCGATTTTGGATGCTTTGCAAAAAAAAAAAAAATGTCCAAAATTCCAGTGCCAAACATGGTCATTTTTGAACCAGAAAAACGTCTATCTTTTTGGTTTGAAGATCACTTGAATTTACACATTTTTGTGCTGCGTGTCTTTCTTTAAGGTCCATTTTCAAACGAAACACGTTCAAGGGAAAAACATACAAACAAGCCATTGGGATGTCTGGGGGGCCAGCAGTCTTACTAGACTGGCCACACAGACATTCCAGCAGAGCAGCGGGGCAGCCTAGGGGACACTGCAGTGAACTTCACATAAAAGCTGCCAGGTACTCATCACATCATAACCCCCTTATGTATGGTGAGTTCTCCAGAAATAGCACAAAATATACTGTGCCCAACTGTATACCACTACAATAGCTCTTATATGCCTGCAGGTGTCACCTACATGTGGGTTCAGTAGATATTTTGTGGTATGGGGGGGCACTCACTTTCCACCACAAGTACTACTACTACTACTACTACTTATCATTTCTATAGCGCTACCAGACGTACGTAGCGCTGTACACTTGAACAAGAAGAAACAGTCCCTGCTCGACAGAGCTTACAATCTAATTAGGACAAACAGGACAAACAAGAGATAAGGGAATATTAAAGGGTTCTGAACAAGTGAATAAGGGTTAGGAGTTAAAAGCAGCATCAAAAAGGTGGGCCTTTAGCTTAGATTTGAAGACGGCCAGAGATGGAGCTTGACATACCGGCTCAGGAAGTCTATTCCAGGCATATGGTGCAGCAAGATAAAAGGAACGGAGTCTGGAGTTAGCAGTGGAGGAGAAGGGTGCAGATAAGAGAGATTTACCCAGTGAATAGCGCTCCCGTGGAGGAATGTAGGGAGAGATGAGAGTGGAGAGGTACTGAGGAGCTGCAGAGTGAATGCACTTACAGTGGGGGAAATAAGTATTTGATCCCTTGCTGATTTTGTAAGTTTGCCCACTGACAAAGACATGAGCAGCCCATAATTGAAGGGTAGGTTATTGGTAACAGTGAGAGATAGCACATCACAAATTAAATCCGGAAAATCACATTGTGGAAAGTATATGAATTTATTTGCATTCTGCAGAGGGAAATAAGTATTTAATCCCTCTGGCAAACAAGACCTAATACTTGGTGGCAAAACCCTTGTTGGCAAGCACAGCGGTCAGACGTCTTCTGTAGTTGATGATGAGGTTTGCACACATGTCAGGAGGAATTTTGGTCCACTCCTCTTTGCAGATCATCTCTAAATCATTAAGAGTTCTGGGCTGTCGCTTGGCAACTCGCAGCTTCAGCTCCCTCCATAAGTTTTCAATGGGATTAAGGTCTGGTGACTGGCTAGGCCACTCCATGACCCTAATGTGCTTCTTCCTGAGCCACTCCTTTGTTGCCTTGGCTGTATGTTTTGGGTCATTGTCGTGCTGGAAGACCCAGCCACGACCCATTTTTAAGGCCCTGGCGGAGGGAAGGAGGTTGTCACTCAGAATTGTACGGTACATGGCCCCATCCATTCTCCCATTGATGCGGTGAAGTAGTCCTGTGCCCTTAGCAGAGAAACACCCCCAAAACATAACATTTCCACCTCCATGCTTGACAGTGGGGACGGTGTTCTTTGGGTCATAGGCAGCATTTCTCTTCCTCCAAACACGGCGAGTTGAGTTCATGCCAAAGAGCTCAATTTTTGTCTCATCTGACCACAGCACCTTCTCCCAATCACTCTCGGCATCATCCAGGTGTTCACTGGCAAACTTCAGACGGGCCGTCACATGTGCCTTCCGGAGCAGGGGGACCTTGCGGGCACTGCAGGATTGCAATCCGTTATGTCGTAATGTGTTACCAATGGTTTCGTGGTGACAGTGGTCCCAGCTGCCTTGAGATCATTGACAAGTTCCCCCCTTGTAGTTGTAGGCTGATTTCTAACCTTCCTCATGATCAAGGATACCCCACGAGGTGAGATTTTGCGTGGAGCCCCAGATCTTTGTCGATTGACAGTCATTTTGTACTTCTTCCATTTTCTTACTATGGCACCAACAGTTGTCTCCTTCTCGCCCAGCGTCTTACTGATGGTTTTGTAGCCCATTCCAGCCTTGTGCAGGTGTATGATCTTGTCCCTGACATCCTTAGACAGCTCCTTGCTCTTGGCCATTTTGTAGAGGTTAGAGTCTGACTGATTCACTGAGTCTGTGGACAGGTGTCTTTCATACAGGTGACCATTGCCGACAGCTGTCTGTCATGCAGGTAACGAGTTGATTTGGAGCTTCTACCTGGTCTGTAGGGGCCAGATCTCTTACTGGTTGGTGGGGGATCAAATACTTATTTCCCTCTGCAGAATGCAAATAAATTCATATACTTTCCACAATGTGATTTTCCGGATTTAATTTGTGATGTGCTATCTCTCACTGTTACCAATAACCTACCCTTCAATTATGGGCTGCTCATGTCTTTGTCAGTGGGCAAACTTACAAAATCAGCAAGGGATCAAATACTTATTTCCCCCACTGTATAGGTCAATAAGAAGAGTTTGAACTGTATGCGGAAACGGATAGGAAGACAGTGAAGTGACTTGAGGAGAGGGCTAATATGAGCATAATGACACTGGCGGAATATTAGTCGTGCAGCAGAATTTTGAACAGACTGAAGAAGAGAGAGATGGCTAAGTGGGAGACCTGTGAGAAGCAAATTGCAATAGTCTAAGCGAGAGGTGATAAGAGTGTGGATGAGGGTTCTGGTAGTGTGCTCAGAAAGGAAAGGGTGAATTTTGGTGATATTATAGAGCCAACAAAGAAAAGCCAAAAGATAAGTGCTTAGCTAATATGATATGAAAAAGAAAAATTTTTTAAAAAATTCTAATAACTAAGACTAATGAGGATTCCCGTTGTTAATATAAACATACAACGGAGAGGTGTAGTTTATGTCAGATAATAAACGCACCGGAAATCTGAAGTCTAAATATTGAAAAAGGAATTTGGTGTTAACATAGATAGAATGCTTGAGTAGTAATCATTGTGACTAATTTCTTACAAGCACGAACATAGTTGTTTAATTGTGATATTATAGAGAAAGAAATGACAGGTTTTAGCAGTCTGTTGAATATGTGCAGAGAAGGAGAGGGAGGAGTCGAAGATGACCCCAAGGTTACGAGCTGATGAGACAGGAAGGATGAGAGCGTTATCCACAGAAATAGAGAATGGGGGAGGAGGGGAGGTTGGTTTAGGGGGAAAGATAAGAAGCTCAGTCATGGTCATGTTTAGTTTCAGATGGCGCTGAGACATCCAGGCAGCAATGTCAGACAGGCAGGCTGATACTTTGGCCTGTATTTCGGCTGAGATTTCTGGTGTGGAGAGGTAGATCTGGGAGTCATCAGCGTATAGATGATACTGAAAACCATGGGATGAGATCAGAGTACCAAGGGAAGAAGTATAGATGGAGAAAAGAAGAGGTCCCAGGACAGATCCCTGAGGTACACCAACTGACAGTGGGATAGAAGTAGAGGAGGATCCACTAGAGCATACACTAAAGGTATGCTGGGAGAGATAAGAAGAAACCCAGGAAAGAACAGAACCCTGAAATCCAAGTGAGGACAGCGTATCAAGGAGTAGGCTGTGATCAACAGTGTCAAAAGCAGCAAATAGATCGAGATGGATAAGGATAGACCTTTGGATCTGCCAGGAACAGATCACTGGAGACTTTAGCAAGCGCTGTTTCAGTTGAATGAAGGGCGCGAAAGCCAGACTGAAGTGGATCAAGAATAGCTTGAGATGAAAGAAAGTCAAGGCAATGGTGGTGAACAGCACGTTCAAGTATCTTGGATAGGAAAGGGAGGAGGGAGATGGGGTGATAGTTGGAAGGACAGGTAGGGTCCAATGAAGGTTTTTTAAAGGAGTGGTGTGACTATGGCATGCTTGAAGGCATCAGGAACAGTCACAGTGGACAGTGAAAGATTGAGAATATGACAGATAAAATGGATGACAGTAGGAGAGAGAGCATTAAGTAGATGGGTGGGAATAGGATCAGAGGAACAGGTAGTTAGTTTCGAGGAGGAAATAATGTGTAGTTTCCTCTTCAGTGATTTCAGAAAAGGAGGCAGGGATTGGAGGGATGAGAGAATGGACTAAGGGAAGGAGAGGTGGAGGTGACCTGGTTGAGAATTCAAGTTTAATCTTGAACATGAAGACAGCCCATGCTCGAAAGAGCTTACAATCTAATCAGGACAACAGGACAAATATGTCAGGAAGTATTTTTTCACGGAGAGGGTGGTGGATGCTTGGAATGCCCTCCCGCGGGAGGTGGTGGAGATGAAAACGGTAACGGAATTCAAACATGCGTGGGATATGCATAAAGGAATCCTGTGCAGCAGGAATGGATCCTCAGAAGCTTAGCTGAAATTGGGTGGCGGAGCAGGTGGGGGGAAGAGGGGTTGGAGGTTGGGAGGCTAGGATAGGGGAGGGCAGACTTATACGGTCTGTACCAGAGCTGGTGATGGGAGACGGGACTGGTGGTTGGGAGGCGGGAAATACTGCTGGGCAGACTTATACGGTCTGTGCCCTGAAAAAGACAGGTACAAATTCAAGATATGAGTTTATCTTGGGCAGACTAGATGGACCATGCAGGTCTTTTTCTGCCGTCATCTACTATGTTACTATGTTACTATGTAAATAAGGGATAAGGACAAATAGTAGCACAATTCTGAGCTGAATCTCAAAGAGTAGCAAGATTCCGGAATCCCAAAGAATACTACTACTTATCATTTCTACAGCGCTACTAGACGTACACAGCGCTGTACACTTGAATATGAAGAGACAGTTCCTGCTGACAGAGCTTACAATCTAATCAGGACAAATAAGGGATAAGGGAATTACTAAGGTGGGAATGAAAAACAGACATGGGTACTGTACAAATGAATAGGGGTTAGGAGTTAAAAACAGCATCAAAAAGGTGGAACATTAAGCAGCCACACTGATCTGCTAGATAACTGACTTTGGAAGCGACACCACAGGGCTGCCGAGGGGAGGGGGGGGGGGGTCAGTGGGGGAAAAATTCCCCAGGCCTGGCCTCCAAGAGGGGGCCCAGCGCCGAGGTCTCTCTCTCTCTTCTGCTCCTGACGGGCCCCGAGTGATCGGGTCCCGACAGGAGTAGGAGAGAGAAAACGCCGGCGCCAGGTCCCCCTCCAGCGTTGCTCTTCCCTCGCTTCTACCCCCATGCCGAGCGGCTGCTTTTTCCCCTCAGGCGCATGCTCGGTTTTGAAACTGAGCATGCGCAATGAGAGAAAAAAGCAGCCACAGGGGCAGGGCAGGCATGGAGTGAAGAGCAGCACTGGATTCTTCCACTGGCGGGGTCTCAGAATCCCCGCCAGCCTCAAGGTACCTCAGTTGCGGCGATCCTGGGGGGTGGACGCGGCAGTGGCCCTGCCGTGGTCCCCACTCAGTCTGTCAGCGGCTCTGCAACACCACAGTATAATTGCAATACCATTGGTTAAGCTAGAAAAAAAAGCTCATGAATAAAACCATCATTACTTAATCCCTAATATGAAGAAAACATGATGTCCTGTATAGGTCATGCTCATGACCCAAATCATTTCCATGAACATGACTGCAGGTGTTGTTTGCTAAGCTTGAAAGGTTGTGGAGGCACTCCGACCACCTGCTGGGAGAAAATAATCACTGGTTCTTTTGTGTGAGAGAATAGTTGGTATTTTACTGACAACAGCATCTCCCTAATGGCTACCACAGATTCCAGATAGAGAAAGAGAAAAGTAGGTCATTTTTCACCCTCCCACAATGGTGGAAATCCAGTGTCCAGATAGTGCCTCCAATACTACTGATAAAGTCTCTCTCAAATGCTCCACTCCTAATTAGAAATGTCAACTTTTTCTACCTATTCCTATATGAAGAAAGCAACCTTTACATCTTAAAAAATTACAATGAGATGTAGGAACATTTCATTATGCCTAGACTTCCTTTTTTTTTTGTAAAGAAATTTGCACATGGTTACAATGTTGTTTTGGACGTGATTTACTGTTAATTAGGTTCAAGGCTTAGATTGGAGACAAAAAGGAAGTAGAACTGTGGTGCCAGGGACAGAGTGGGAAGAGGGTCAGGAGCAATAAGAGAAGGGGGGGGGGGGGGGAGTGAATTAGGGAACAAAGAGAGCGACTTTGCTGTGCTCCAGGCTTTTCCCTCTATGTTTTCTGGAAGAAAGGTACCTCAAGGTACCTCAGTTGCGGCAGCGGTGATCCTGTGGGGAGGGGGGTGGGACTGGCAACGACCCGGGGTGGGGGGGTGGCCCTGCCGCAGGCCCGACTCAGTCTCTCAGCGGCTCTTCAACACCATAGTATAATTGCAATACCCTTGCTCTAGAGTCTGAAAGTTAGTGGCAGAACTGCATTTCAGGTCTTTTCCCCAGAAATTAAGCCCTGATAAGACTAAAAATGAAGTCAGCAAGTGACCACAGAAACTAAGCAATAACAGGACGGCTTTCAAAATGCTCAGTGACATCACAGAATGCTCCAAGTTCCCTGGGATTTTAACTCAATTGAATGACTATATTCCTACAGGAATCTAAGCTAAAACTAAAAAGAATTCTATATGAAAGGGGCATTGAGGTTATATGAAAAGAGTGAGCCTGGGGCACTGTACTATACGTGGCAGAAACCTTAATAAATTTGGATGACTGTCTCATAAAATTATTGGGTGGGAGAAGGGGGGGTAGACTTGGAGAGAGGGTACAAAGAGAAAGCAATATCATAGGGCCATCTACTTCTATTATTTCCAGATAAAAAAAGGTAATGAATAGAAATAAAAAAAAAAAAAGAAAGAAAAGAAGATGATACCTTTTATTATTGGACTCACAACACAATTTTTTGATTCACTTTCAAATACCTTCTTCTTCAGAAGTTTTCTGTATTTCTGATCTGAAGAAGGTATTGCCTTCAAAAGCGAGTCAAAAAAATGTATTAAGGGGCCGTTTTACAATGGTGTGGTAGAGCTACTCCAGGAGCCAGTAGTAGTGTAGACCCAGCGCACACCATTTCCAGAATGACAGAATTTATTGGGCTGGGGGGGGGTTAGCACCAGGGGCTCACCTGTCAGTAATCAGGCAGCGCTGTGTGCTGCCCGGTTACTGCCAGGTTAGCGCGGGAGTCCTTACACCCTCTTAAATAGGTGGTGGTAGGCCTCACCTCGGAAATCACCACATGGCAAGTGTGCACTTACCACACAGCCATTTCCTTCTCTTTTTTTTTTTGTTGGATTTTTACCCACTACGGTAAAAGGGGCCTCAGCGTATGGCAAATCCACGTGTCGACACTATCGCGGGGCCCCTTTTACCGCTGCTTGGTAAAAGGGGCAATAAAAAAAGGTATTATTTTTCTTTATTACCTTGATAAATAGACTAACATGGCTACCACACCACTTTACTCAGATTTTTAAAAAAATACATACCCGCAGTCCTGAAGTTTTGATTTCACAGATCATCTTTACAGATTAACTGGGGGAATCTGATTATTATTTGAAGGTTTCACGCGGTAAGGATTTCATCATAGATCAATACCTCTAAACTTCCCACATGAAATAGAGGCCAGACAAAAGTCACACATAGTTAATTGTGGCACACAAATTTCACTGCTTGAAATTACAGAATTACTATATTTGATGTCTTTCAGCCCACTTTACTAAGCTTTATTCTACAACAGTTAGGGTATCTGGGTTTAAAAAAGGTCTGGCCAAATTCCTGGAGATAAAGTCCATAGTTTGCTATTGAGACAGACATGGGAAGCAACTGCTTGCCCTGGGATTGGTAGTATGGAGTGCTGCCATGATCGGGGTTTCTGCCAGGTACTTGTTACCTGGCTTGGCCACTGTTTGGAAAACAGGATATTGGGCTAGATGGACCATTGAGATACATAAGAGTAGCCGTACTGGGTCAGACCAGAGACACTTACCCCCAAATTCTACAAATGGTGCCTTATGTTATGCATGCTAATTTGGCTGCACGGCCAAACTGTGCACACAACTTAATTGATGAATGAGCCAATCAGCGTGGATAACTGGTTCCTAACCAATCAGCAGCACTAAATGGCTTTAATTAAAATTTATACGCACAACTTTCTAGGTGTATTCTACAGCACGGTGTGTCTAAAGTCTAATGTGCACAGCTGAAAAGGGAGCATGGCCATGTGTGTGGAATGGGCGTATTGTGGCCATTTCAAAAAACTATGTGGACTATTGTAGAATACAGCTGATCTGCACCTAACTTAGGCGCAGGTTTTAAGACTGCTTTTAGGTGGCCTAAATGAGTGTGCCTAAATTTTAAGCGCAAGCATGGCGCACGAGCATATTCTATAGACTACGCCTAACTTTAGGCATTTTTATTGAATCACACTAAGCGCATGGTTTTTCAGTGCCGATTCTTAAGACGCCATTTATAGAATTTACCCCAAAACGGGGAAAAACTCTCAGTAAATTAGGCCCTTTATGCGTGGCTCATTTAAAAGGAATTTTATAACAGGGCAGCATGGGAGGAGCCCTACTTTTCTTTATTAAAAATACTAGAGAATGACACAGGAGCCGGTAAACAAGGTAAAGCACAGCACAACCACGGGAATGACGGAAAATTTTAAAGTTTTACCGTGGATGCAAACAGAGGTTATTTCCCCACCACACAGGAGCAGTAATAACCCCAGCACCCACTGTAAAATGGACGCCTACCTTTTTACCGTCTGTTCTGCTCTGCTTGATGCTAGCTGGCTGCCGCAGTGTACTATAGCATGCAGGCATGCATGTGACGCTCGCAGTCCTTCCTGAACGTGGTCCCCCTCCCCTCCCCGCCCACCACACACGACGTCACCACTAAGATGGTACCCCCGATTGGCCCCTCTCAAATCTTTCTCTTTCATTCCCATTGGCGAAGGAGTTACTCAGGCGGCGGCTCAGCAACTGCAAGGAGTTGGGTTTGAGTGATTCGGAGCCTCAGCTCGTAGGCCGGAGCTAGCGTGCACGAGCCCAGGAGTCGGAGAGTGGAGAAAGGTTCAGTATTCTCACACTCACGGGCGGCCCTTTCTAAAGGCCAGTAAGCTGCTTACTGCAATGTCTGTTCCGTGTTTTAAGACCCCCTGATGTGTTGCATTTTCGTGCAGCTGCCACGTAGCCCACGCCACGTTAAAGAAAAAAGAAATTCACACACATGGAAGCTATGTTCTTTATTTTCTAATCTTTCTTGCACTTAAACTCAGAGGAACCATTTGCAGCTGAGGTATCCACCTGCCAAAAAATATATATACAAAGAAAATATATCTCACTGTGCAATAGTTGGGGCTCTCCTGAGGAAAGAAGCACGCCAGTATTCTATTTTGTTAAATCCACCAAAATAAATTTGGGTCTTCTGTTCAATGTAAGCATGAAGTTTCTGTTAAAACAATCAGAATCCCTATAGAATTGAAACTGAATATTTACAAGACATAATCTGAATTTTTAAATTAGTTGGGCAATAGTGAATTACAAAAAGTCTATTACTTGTTAGACGTTACAGTTTATTGACCATTTAAACATAATTAAAAACTATCTAAGAGTACATTTATTTAGTGGGAAAAGGTGTCTTTCATAGAATGTGGCTAAGCTTGTTAAAACAAAGATTTCAAATGATTTGGTGCAAGAAGAAACATGGCAAAATATTCATATTAATTTTCCTAAATTTGTACGAAGAGAATCAGCATTAGCAGTAATCTAAAACCATGCATCTCACGAGCATATGAAGCTATCACAGGTCATGTACACACTGGTAAAAATGTCCGTCAAGCATTGTTAACTTCGGCATCTCCATCCCAAATCACACTTTGAGACCCAATCAGGTGAATTTTTGAAAGAGAAGGACGCCCATCTTCTGACACAAATCGGGAGATGGGCGTCCTTCTCTCAGGGTCGCCCAAATCGGCATAATGGAAAGCTGATTACGTCCTCAACAGCTTTCCGTCGCGGGCATGACCAAAATTCATGGGCACGTGTCAGCACCATACTGAAGGTGGGACTGGGGCGTGATTTAGAGATGGGCGTCCTTGGCCGATAATGGAAAAAAGAAGGGCGTCCCTGACGAGCATTTGGCCGACTTTACTTGGCCCATTTTTATTCACGACCAAACCACAAAAAGGTGCCCGAACTGACCAGATGACCACCAAAGGGAATTGGGGATGACCTCCCCTTACTCCCCCAGTGGTCACCAACTCCCTCCCACCCAAAAAACAAATATTAAAAATTTTATTTCCAGCCTCTATGCCAGCATCAAATGTCATACCCATCACAGCAGTATACAGGTCCCTGGAGCAGTGTTTAGTGGGTGCAGTGCACTTCAGGCAGGCAGATGCAGGCCCATCCCCCCTACCTGTTACACTTGTGGTGGTAAATGTTGAGCCCTCCAAACCCCCCCAAAACCCACTGTACCCACATGTAGGTGCCCCCTTCACCCCTTACAGCTATGGTAGTGGTGTACAGTTGTGGGGAGTGGATTTGGGGGGGGGGGGGGGTTGGAGGGCTCAGCACCGAAGGTAAGGGAGCTATGCAGCTGGGAGCAATTTGTGAAGTCCACTGCAGTGCCCCCTAGCGTGCCCGGTTGGTGTCCTGGCATGTGAGGGGGACCAGTGCACTACAAATGCTGACTCCTCCCATGACCAAATAGCTTGGATTTGGTCATTTTTGAGATGGGCGTCCTTGGTTTCCATTATCGCCGAAAACCGGGGATGACCATCTCAAAAACGACCTAAGGATGACCACCTCTAAGGTCGACCTAAATTTCATGATTTGGGTGTCCCCGACCATATTGTCAAAACGAAAGATGGACGCCCATCTTGTTTTGATAATATGGGTTGCCCCGCCCCTTTACAGGGCTGTCCTGTGAGGACGCCATCATGACAACTTGGGCGCCCAATTTGATTATGCATCTCAATGTCTTCTAATAGGAAAATAAGGACCTACATGATTTCCTATAGTAGGACATACATGTAGCTGTGAATTTATTAATATTACATGTCTAGCTTCCAAGCAGGATTCACTGTACCTAAGATGGTCATATGATTTACTTTTATAACTCTCCAAGGTCGAAAATTCTACCGACTCCCTCAATTGCAGTGTATGCATAACTCCATCCTAATGACTAGATGGGAGTGAAAAGAATTAAATGTGCTTGCAGTTGTAGATGAATGGTTAGAAAAATTAGTGTTCATTATTGCTTGCTATGTGAATGAATATTCCATCACTGTTTCATTATTGTACCTACCAGTCCAGTATTACATATTACGGGCATTTGCTTTAAATTTTGTTTATTCAGTCCTTACATGCACATGGTTTTGCTTTTTAAACCCAAAGGCAAATCTTAAGGGTAGATAAACAATTAGATATAAACTGGGTTGTTTCTAACTTTACTTGTTTTTGGACTGCTTTGGGTCTCTCCCTCCTACTGATCTGTATGTCTGCTGTCTAGAATTTTGGAAGATGGAAATGTGAAAAAAAAATTAACTTTTGGATGTACTCTGAGTCTGAGACAGTCTCTGTAGAAATTGGTTTGTTTACTAAGTTTTCAAGTGTGTATATATGGAATATGGATGCCTGTTGTGCACTGTGCATGACACATAACGGCTACGATTTCTGAACATATGATGTAGGGGAGGGGATGTTTGTGAAAGGGGAGAAGGGAGGGAAGATGGGGGAGGATGTATCTTCTATTTTTGCTTTATAAATGACAGTTCAGAATATTGTTTGTTCATTTTATACTGTAATAAGATTTAAATACAAAATCAACTGTTTGAGGCTTCTATGGACGGGGACAGAATTGGTGGGGATGGGGTGGGGACAGTGTTCACGGAAATGGGGCGGGGACAAACTTTGTCCCCGTGTCACTCTTGAGTACTAGTTTTACTCTCCAAGGGGGATGTTTACTAAGGTGCATTAGCGTTTTTAACGCGCCTTTAAAGTTAAGACGCGGTAAACACCAACGCACCTATATATTTCTATGGGCGCGTTAGCGTTTAACATGCGTTAACCACGCTAATGTGCTTATAGCGCACCTTAGTAAACATAGGTGCTAATGTACCCAACATTACAGCCGCAGACATTCTAGTGCTGGTGTAAGTATCTGCATCGATATTTTGCAAGTACGTAGATTAGAATATTTTATATTATTCATGTGTACCACCCACGCCTATACCCACAGTTAAAGCATGTCATCATGCTGACACATATACTTTTAAGCAGTTCAGGATTTCATAAGAGGCCGCTGCCTGCATTTCTGGCTGCATCCACATGACTAAAATGCTTTAACTATATTAATGCACCCAAATCCTTGTATGGGAAATAATAGTCAATCAATGATAAAAACACTGTTTTTCCCAATCAAATTAACAGAACACTGAAAACCTCAGCAGTGCACCTTACCAATGATTTTACACTGATGCAAGCATTTCTTGCACCCACCTTGTCATCGGTTCTGAAGTGTTTTAATCCAACGTTATTAGAAACTTCCCTCCACTTTCCCGCTACATAAACCACTAGCTTATATTAAATATTTTTTTGAATATTTTAAACTGTATATTGGTTCAATGTAGAGCATTGTCAGACGGGGGACATGTCATCTGACACGATCATGTTTCACCCCCCCAGGGCTGTCTCAAGGACCATCCCCTCAAATTATCAATAGCTCCAGCTCAGCTCCTACATGTAAAGTCTCCCTGCCAATATTTAATATAAGCTAGCAGTTTATGCAGAAGAAAAGTGGAGGGAAGTTTCTAATAACTTTGGATTAAAACACTTGAGAACAGATGGTGAGGTGGGTGCAAGAAATCCTTGAATCAGTGTAAAATCATTAGCAAAGTGCACCGTTGAGGTTTTCGGCGTTTTGTTAATTTGAGTGGGAAAAACAATGTTGTGATGCTTTAAAGCCAGTAAGACAAAATCGGAGATCCTTAACATTTCTACTGTCCCAGAGGAAGCCCAGTGGTTATAAGCTTTGTTTCCACTTAGATGGACAAAAGTGTGATCCGTAATTTGGGGATACAATTAGTGCCTAGGGAAGAATCCTTATATAAAGCAAGTTTGGTGCCCCTCCTTCATAAAGTTTTGAAGGACTTGGATAAGTGGACAAAATTACAGATTCTTTGTTGGGAAGGATAAGGGATTGGTTTTACCAACACTTTTGAACTTAACACAAGAATATAACATAAGCAATGCCAAACTGGAACAGACCGAAGGTCCATCAAGTCAAGTATCCTGTTTCCAACAGTGGCCAATCCAGGTCACAAGTACCTGGCAAGATACCAGAACAGTAGAACAGATTTTATGGGATTTTCCCATCTCAATAATGGCTAATGGACTTTTCTTTTAGGAAATTAGCCAAACCTTTTTTAAACCATGCTAAGCTAACTGCTTTTATCACATTCTCTGGCAACAAATTCCAGAGTTTAATTACGTGTTAAGTGAAGAAATATTTTCTCTCATTTGTTTTAAATTTACTACTTAGTAGCTTCACTATGTGCCCCCTATTCCTTGTATTTTATTTCAGGACCTTGCACTCCCATTACCTAGATCACTGTCCCTAAAGCTAATTAAGTGGGTTTCTCAATTTGTGTTAAGCAGGAGACAACTCAGACTCCCTCAAACATATCTGATATGACCTAAAGAGGAGAGGGACTTTGTACTTCTGAATTTTAAGAGATATTATGAAGTAGCCCAATTGATGGTCTAAGATTGGTACTCTAGTACTGATATGCCCTGTGTTCTAATTGAGAATGCTCTTGGGGGTGGGTAGCTCCTTTGCAAAATTGGTTTTGGCAGAAATAATTTGGTATTCTAAGAATCTCGGGCACTCCCTATATGCAGATAACTGTACAAACTATAAAAAGTCCCTCTTGGACGAGAAATCATATTCAAGATTTATGCCACTTGAGGATAATATGCTCCTACTCAAAGAGGTACATAAGTTAACTAGACAGGAATGGGTGGCAAAAGGGGTTAGGACCTTGAGATGGGAATGGGCAGGGCTTATTGTCTTCCACATGCTTGCAAAAAAAAAAAAAAAAACACTACATAGCACAGCAAGCATTTCTCTCTTACCTCCAGATGAGGCATTGATTTATGAAGCTTGAGATTCAGGAGGATTTGAGAAAACCCATGACTCCTGTGGATGGTTTATGGTGGGAAAGAGTAAAGGGGTGGGGGGTTACTTTATTGTATAAGATGTTGGGACCTAAGGTGAGGGAGAAACCAAGCTACATAGTAGCCTGTGAGATAAAGTGCTTAAACTTACAAAGTTACATGGAGGAGCAATTTCGAAAGGGACGTCCAAGTTGCGATTTGGATGTCCTTGCAAAAATCCAGGGGCAGGAAAATCCGTATTTTTGAAACAAGATAGACGTCCATCTTTCATTTTGAAAATACTGTCAGGGACATCCAAATCCTTAACTTTGGACGTCCCTAGACATGGCGGTTTCTGACTTTCGGCAATTTTCGAAACCAAAGACGTCCATGTCAAAAACGTCCTAATGCAAGCCATTTGGGCATGGGAGGAGCCAGCATTTGCAGTGCACTGGTTCCCCTGACATGCCAGGACACCAACCGGGCACCCTAGGGGGCACTGCAGTGGACTTCATAAATTGCTCCCAGGTACATAGCTCCCTTACCTTGTGTGCTGAGCTCCCCCAAAACCCACTCCCCACAACTGTACACCACTACCATAGCCCTTATGGGTGAAGGGGGCACCTAGATGTGGGTACAGTGGGTTTCTGGTGGGTTTTGGAGGGCTCACTGTTTCCTCCACAAACGTAACAGGTGGGGGGAGGATAGGCCTGGGTCCGCCTGTCTGAAGTGCACTGCAGTACCCACTAAAACTGCTCCCAGGACCTGCATGCGCTGTCATGGACCCGAGTATCACATCTGAGGCTGGCACGACATATTTTTAAAGATGTTTTTTGAGGGTGGGAGGTGGTTAGTGACCACTGGGGGAGTAACGGGAGGTCATCTGGTCATTTCAGGCACCTTTTTGTGCCTTAGTTGTAAGAAAAACATGTCCGGGTGAAAACATCCAAGTGCTCGTCAGGGACGTCCTTGTTTTTTTTCGAATATGGGTCAAGGCCGTCCAAGTGTTAGGCACACCCAAGTTCCACCTTTGCTACGCCTCCGACAAGCCCCTTGAACTTTGGCCATCCTTGCGATGGAGTGAAGTTGGGGACGTCCTAAATCGGGTTTCGATTATACCGATTTGGACGTCCCTGGGAGAAGGACGTTCATCTTCCGATTTATGTCGAAAGATGGACGTCCTTCTCTTTCAAAAATGAGCCCAATAGTAACCTTTGGAACTCTGTAAGTCTAAGTGCTTTGAAAACGAGCCCCTTAGGGATTCAACTTACTGAAGGTGAATGGAGGCAAATTTAAGATAAAATTGCAAGGATTACAATAGGTATGCCCATTAGTGGAAAATGATTATAAATTCTTCTGCCATTGATATGTGGCACCTATAAAATGTTTCCAAGAATATCTAGTAGCTGCTGGAGAGAATGTGGAGATCTAGGAATGTGGCTTATTGAGCTAGGGTGGGAGACGATGTAGGATTGATGTTGGGCTGCCAGACACAGTTATCATCCTTAACCTGTCTTTTGGACTTCCCTCAGCATGAGCCTACAATGGATGAAAATAAGCTACTCACTTTTATGTGTTCTGCTGTGAGGGTGGACCTGGCATTAGACTTGAAGCAAACCAGGGATACCGTCTTCTGCTCAGGTCTACTCTATTTTGTGGCATGTATACATTATGTCTAAGCTCATAGCTATGAAAAATAAAACTAGAGAAGCAGTTTGAGCAGACCTGGCAAGGCAACTGCTTCCAGGAATGGATGGAGGAGGAGACTGGGAATTGCATTTAGTCTGAGGAAGGAGGGGGTGAGCTTGTAAATTATAAAGTATACATTTTGATGGGTAGATCTATGACAAAAGCTATTTTACTAATGAGGTTTCTGACATTGTCAACTTATGTTTTAATATATAAGGTGAACTTGGTAGGGGGGAGGGATGGGGAAAAGGTTCTTTTGAAACTGTTTTGTCAATATTGTTATCATTTAAAGTGGGCACTGAAGAGGTTGTAGTGTTTTTTGATCTCAAGCATATTACATTCGATTGTATATGTATTCAAAAGTTTTGGAAGGACATGGTCCGATTTAGTAGATATATTCCATCTTTCTGGTCCAATAGTATATAAATATGTGATACTTAAAGATCAATGTTTTAGACCCATTTTAAAGACTAATGAATGTTTGCTTGTTAATACCATGTTGAATCTAGCTTTGAAAGTAGTCTTTACACACTGGAAAGCTTTACAAGCTACTTATCAAGAATGGTGGAATTTATTGTTTCAAACCTATAAATATGAAACATATTTTGCTAAAAAAACTTCTCGATATGCTTTATATCTACTGATATCCTATTTTGAAGATGTGAAGTGAGAGGTGTATATTGTACTTTTTCTTTTTTCTTCATGTATATTATTACCATCTGTGTCACATGCATGAACTTTATACTGCTTATATACTTTAAGGTGTTTTATTTTATTTTAACTCAATTTAAATATATTGTAGTACAATTGTTGTTATTAATGTTCTCTCTTTATTACAAATCAATAAAAATATTAAGACTAAAAGAATTTTTTTAATGGTAAATACTGCCAATTGGGAACTTACTTTGAGGCTTATTTTCAAAGCACTTAGCCTTCCAAAGTTCCATAGAAACCTATGGAACTTTGGAAGGCTAAGTGCTTTGAAAATATGCCTCAATTTGCCATTTAAAGTACACACACCCTTATAAAATTACCTCCTTGATGCTAGCCAAGATGCTTTTACTTAGAGGCATATTTTCAAAGCACTTTGGGAGGCTAAGTTCCATAGGTTTCTATGGAACTTTGGGAGGCTAAGTGCTTTGAAAATGAGCCTGTTAGCCACACAATTATTGTATACATGTCAAGTAGAGAGGTGTGGTAGCCGTGTTAGTCCACTCTTAAGGTTATCAACAGAAATCAAACAAAATAAAACAAAATAAAACATGGAAAAGAAAATAAGATGATACCTTTTTTATTGGACATAACTTAATACATTTCATGATTTGCTTTCGAAGGTTGCCCTTTTCCGATCTGACGAAGAAGGGCAACCTATAAAGAAGCGCGTGTGCCCTTGTGCCTTTGTGAAACAGATTAGAAATAGGTGCCTTCTTGCCCTCTCAACCTAAGGAACCTGTTATACAATTACCCCTTTTTGCAAAACAGTGGCATAGCCACAGGTGGGCCTAGGTGGGCCAGGGCCCACCCACTTAGGGCTCAGGCCCATCCAACAGTAGCACATGGTAATGAAAATGCTGCTTTCCACAATACTGGCACCTTCGCATGCTCAGTTTTCAGCGCATGCCTGCTGCAGACTACCAAGGTGGAGACTGGAGAGAAGCATTTTCCCACCAGCTAGATATATTTTTGGTGTGGGGGTGGGGGAGAGATTTGGTGCCCACCCACTTCTTCCCTAGGCCCACCCAAAAATCTGCTGTCTGGCTACGCCCCTGATGCAAAACTACACAGAAATCAGAGAAACCTCAAAGGTGGTCCATGAAGCCAAAGCAGGACCCTACTGTGACTGGAGGACTGTGTCATCACTGCTCTCTGCATTCACCCTCAAACTCACTTCATTTCAAAGAATAACTGTCCAAATGTTACTAATGCTTTCGCTATACGAATCCAAATTTTTCATTTTATTTAATTACAAGGTCTGTATCAGATACATCTTTCCCTGAATTTGCCAGCCTGAATGGATTACTATTTATCAAATTTAGAACTGACCTTATTAGCATGCACTCAGTGCAATGCATACAGTAATACAATGGACAAAGGTTGGCAAACAATAATCTTTTCTAAACAAGCAAACCAGCACATTTGCCAAGAGGAATATGTAATAAACACCGTGGTCTGGTTATGTAGATAATTGTAAAACTTTACAAGTATGTATCAATCCTTACCAGCTTTCTCCTAAATCTTGTCACACACCCATATACAGTATTTTAAAGTACAGCCACTGTCTTCTCGGTGCCTTAAACAATGATTCAGAACTGAAGGTAGGACATGAAAACTGCTACAGAAAATATTAGGAGGAATAGAGTTGTTTTATCAAAGACAGCAAACAAGGAAGGCAAGTACTCAGCCTCAAAAGAGAGCAGTGACTGGACAACCAGTTGCTGTGCCTTTGTTTCAAGGAAATAGTGTGGAGTCTTACAGGAAAGCCTCTCCCTTAAAGGGGAAAAATTCACCTGGAGAAAAAGCGACTTACAAGAGGGCTAGAAACACCTGCAGGCTGTACCTCCTTTGCTCCTCTGAGAATGCAGTATCCCTTGGGTTTTGCGCTACCAATAGTAACACATTCATCTCTCACAAGTACAATATCCCAAAAGGTGCAGCAGCACTGTGCCTGCCAAGAATGCTCTCTCATCATGAGACAAAAGGTGGGGGGAAAAAAGATTTTGGAGTATAATAATGTGTGTATCATCTGGCTAGCTAGCCTGAAGCAATACTAGTCTCTTTCAAACACCACATCATCATCTTTTAACGGTCACCTCTCTGTCTACTCATGCGTGGTCAATAAAACTGCCTCCCACTGAGAAAAAAACATAGCTGTTTTGCTCCTAGGGAGCTGCATCTTTAATAATAATAAAAGCAGTGCATTTTTCCTAGCAAAAAAGGTGCCGGTACTCAAATGCTAGGCCACCCTTCAAGAGTGGGGTGATCACTGAAGGACCCACTCCACAATAGCCAGGCCCCCTGCAACCAGTCACAGAGTCTATGACAAGATTGAATTGGTGTGTAGAGCCTGAGCTCTTTCATTAAAACTTGGGGTCCAT
Source organism: Microcaecilia unicolor (assembly GCF_901765095.1). Taxonomy (NCBI): domain Eukaryota; kingdom Metazoa; phylum Chordata; class Amphibia; order Gymnophiona; family Siphonopidae; genus Microcaecilia; species Microcaecilia unicolor. The sequence continues at coordinate 33,866 of NW_021963432.1, read as the reverse complement.
GGGTCAATTTTAGCAGACAATGGAAAAGGTGCCGGTACTCAGTACCCCCAAGTACCCCCTCAAAAAAGCCCTGAATAAAAGATCCTCCCCCCCCAACACACACATACAAAGGAGTTTTCCTATTCAACTATTCATTTTGAGGAGCAGAGCAAAGATTTCACCATTTTTTTTGTCGACCCCACACAAGGCAGGAGTGAAGTCATTTGTAAAATAAAAAATAAAGGCAGAAAAGAAGAGATATGCATTTTTCGGTAGACACAATAAAATGTTAGACAAACAGATGCCCTGTGATAAAGTTGCAGAGAAATAAAGATAGGTAGTAGGAAAAAAGCTATACTGATTGTTGTTGGATAGACACTAGATAAAAAAAATACGATACAAACAGCCAAATGGCCAACAAAAAGTTCTAGAGAAATAAAGGTAGGTAAAATGTACAGCTCTATTTGGTACCTAAACTGACTGTGGATGGAAGGAGCTTACCGCTGGTGTCGGTGAAGCTGGGAGTGGGCACCTCTCGCAGCGCCTCTGCCCAGCCCTCCTCCTGTCCGGGGCAGCAGCGGCTCCTCTCCGCCTCCTCGGCCGCCGCCGCCTGCTGCTCCCCGGGAACCGGGGGCTGAGCCGCCGCCGGTTCTTCCATGCCGTCGCCCTGCGTCCGCTCCTGCTCCCCGGCCGAGGATCCGCCGGCGCTGGCGGGCGCGGAGGAGCGCGAGTCGGGCGAGGTGCTATAGAAGGGGTTGCCGCTGCTGTCCTCTCCCGACTCCCCGAACACGTCGTCGGAGATCTGCAGGCTCTCGTAGCGGGAACGGGCCGCCTCCAGCAGGGACAGCGCCTTGCGCCGGCCCCCGCCCGGCTCCGACATGGTCCGACCGCAGCAACACCAAGAGCCCCGGGAACGAAGGAAAGAAACGAGCGAGTCCTCCCCACCCCTCCGCGCTCCAGGTGAGTCTGTGCGCGGTCTCTCACTCTCTCCTGTAATCACTACTGTCAGTCTCGGTGAGGGTGTGCAGGCAGCAAAAGGGGGCGCGTCCAAATTCCCCAGCTCCTAATAGCGCGCAGCCTATAGCGCGTCTCCGGGGCCGAGCAGGCGGGGCCCCAGGCACGACATCGGAGTCACGTCGGGATTCTCAGAATGGGATGCTTTGAGATCTACGGATGGGGAACCGGACTGCTACATTTCCATGCGTGAAGAACCAGAGGGGGGGGGTGGGGTAAGGGGATTACTGCTCCTGCTGCAGGTAAACCGTGGCCCAATTGTGGCAAGGGCAGCTGCTGGAGCGGCAGGGGAGGGACTGGGAGGAAGCGGGCGCGCCGGGTCAGCTCGGAAGGATTGGTGGAGGTTCCACATCGCCCCGCCCAGCCCGCAACTCGCACGCCCTGATCTGTCCACGGAGCTGGTGCTGAAAGGTGGCTGCTGGTGCGGGCACAAAAGGCTGGAAGAGTATGGAAAACACATGGGGGAATTGGTGGATGAAAAAATAAGGGGGGGGGGGAGGGTTGTTTATGTGCACCCACTTGTGTATTTCATTATTCATTTGTGATATGTGTATATTGTGCTTGTCTGACGCGTCAGGTGCGTGCAGCAGACCACCTTTTTGACTGGAGGGACCGAACAAACCAATCTCTGGTCCTGCCCCCCCCCCCCCCCCGAGATGTCTAGTTGCTGGTGCTGTATTGGGTAAAGTAATGACTGGCCAGGGACCTAATGGCCCATCCCATTCTGCTGTCTGTGTTGATATTGCAAAACGTATTTTTAAAAAAGTGCAGAGAGGAGAGGTGAAATAAGGCTGCTGGAAGAATTAATATACATCTTAATAACCACTGTTTGTGCTCTTTTATTCAAGGAGGGGAAGTTACAAACCCACATACCTGTGACCCTGCTGACTAATGGCAGCTCATCCTAAAACAAGATCCCTGTCCAGTTTTATCTATCTCTGGCCCTCTTCTTTGTGTACAAATAAGATATCAGGATGATTTTGCAGTTTTTAAATGGTGGTTGAGGAGTGGATAGCTAATCTAACCTTAGCAAATCAAGAAGCTTTAATTTGGGGCAGTGGAAAGTCTACCCTCCAGCGAGTCAGAAATAACAATGGTCATTGGTGTGGTTTCCTGAAGAAGCGGATGCGAAATGGGGCCGTTGGAACCGCACATCTTTAAACCAGCCAGCTGGGGTGTAACCACGCTTCACATGAACTGCACAGCACCACAAAGTTCTTTATTTTTAAGGTTAAGTGCGCTTTGATTAGCACCGTCTATAATGACTGTGGGGCAGTGTGTATGATATGCCAGACTAGCAAGATAAGAAGATTTTACAATGCAAGATAAAAAAATATAAAAATATTTTCAGGGGTTTTTTTTAAATCTATGATTACGTTTTGCACTGTGTGCAGAAGAATCGCTAAAAAAAAGTGTTATTTTTGCCGTCTTTGCCACAGTTGTATGAGATCTTTTTTCCTCCTTGTAACATCATTCTTCACTGGTTGGGTTTTGAGCAGTATTTACAATTGATTTCAGTGAAGCTGATCTGTGTTGTGGTTTATAAATCGGATGTTGGACATTTTGTGGAAAACATCCAAAAGTCCAGTAGTGAACATAGCCATTTTCAAACCAGAAAAACATCCAACTTTTTGTTTCAAAACTGGCCATTTGCTAGATGTTTTTGTGCTCGGGGTGTATCTATCTTTTTGCACCAGTTTTGGAAAACAAATATCCAAAGGGAAAATGCACAAAAACAAACCATCCTTAGTAGACTGGCACCACAGACATCCCAGCAGAGCAGTGGGGCACCCTAGCAGGCACTGCAGTGGACTTCACCTAAAATGTCCCAGGTACACATCTCACTGTTACTCCCTTATATGGGGAGCCCTCCAAAACCCTCAAAAAACCTACTGTACCCAACTGTACAGCATTACAAAAGCCCTTATGTCTGCATGTGTCACCTATATGTGGGCGCAGTAAGTTTTTGGAGGACTCGCACTTTCCACCACAACTGTAACAGTTAGAGTGGGATATGGGCCTAGGTCCCCTTCTCCACTGCACTGACCACTAAGCTACTCCAGTGGCCTGCGTGCTGCTCTACTAGGAGTGGCCATAACATCTGAAGCTGTCATAGAGGCTGATATGTACTGTTTCTTTCACATTTTTTGGAGGGTAGGAGGGGGTCGGTGACCAATGGGAGAGTAAGGAGTTTAATGCCTTAATCCTGTCTAAGGACAACCATCTCTAGGGATGACCTAAATGTCAAGATTTGGGCGTCCCCGATCGTATTATTGAAACAAAAGATGGATGCCCATCTTGTTTCGATAATACGGGTTTCCCCGCCCCCTCGCCGGGACGTCCTGCAAGGACATCCTCAGGAAAACTTGGGCACCCCTTTTGATTATGCCCCTCTTTGTATCACAGAAAGGAAGTATATCAGATCCACATTCATTTATCCCATTATCACCGGACTCCCACTTAGCCATCTATCCCTCCTTCAATCTGTTCAGAACTCTGCTGCACGTCTTATATTCCGCCAGAACCAATATACTCATATCACCCCTCTTCTCAGGTCACTTCACTGGCTTCCTATCCGTTACCGCATTCAGTTCAAGCTCCTCCTTCTTACCTACAAATGTACTCAATCTGCTGCCCCTCACTACCTCTCTACCCTCATCTCCCCTTATGTTCCCACCCGAAACCTCCGTTCACAGGACAAATCCCTCCTCTCAGTACCCTTCTCCACCACTGCCAACTCCAGGCTCCGCCCATTCTGCCTCGCCTCACCCTATGCCTGGAACAACCTTCCTGAGCCCCTACGTCAAGCCCCCTCCCTGCCCATCTTCAAGTCTCTGCTTAAAACCCACCTCTTCAATGCTGCCTTCGGCACCTAACTCTTACCTTCAGGATATCTGGACTGCCCCAAATTGACTGCCCCCATCGTATCGTCTACTCACTTGTCCTTTAGATTGTAAGCTCTTTGAGCAGGGCCTGTCCTTTTATGTTAAATTGTACAGCGCTGCGTAACCCTAGCAGCGCTTTAGAAATGTTAAGTAGTAGTAGTAGTAGTTATATTCTCATTTATTTGCTGAGATCATTGCAACAGAACATTTTAATTACTTTTTCTCAACTCATTTGTATGGTTAGACTCTACTAGACAATACTGTTTTAGGGTTGAGGTGTCCACTCTTTAGAATGCCCTGCCTACAATTCTTTGCCTGCAAAAATCTCAAAGATACTCTCATAACTCATCGCTGTGCCAGAAAAACATTGGGATCATGACCCTGACAGGGGCCCCCCTCCAAGGGCGTTTCCTTTCTTGGTGGAGTAACTTTGTTCCTTGCTGAGGCCCTGATAGTCTAGCAGTTTACACTTTTTCATTCATTGCCATGTGTTCTTTGCACATCTTCCCTTCCTATTGTGTCCTATAGTTTTGTTTTTAACTGTGATAACCCTGAGTCTTAGGCTCTTTCAGCCCTTCAGGCAGTTGCTCCCAGCCTTGTATTTTGTACAAGTCCGGGTAAGGGCCGTAAATTGACCCAGTCCAGGTTTTTCCCCTTTATTCCAGCCAGCAAAGTATTCCAGTAAGTCCAGCAATCCAAAGAAAGGAAAAACAAAATGCACTTTCCAATAATCCAAAATCAATCTCAGAGTCTTAGGTGCCCTGTGTATTCCCCATCCCCCCTTTCAAGGGGTATCCAGTTCAAATGTTCCAAGGTTCAAACACTCTACTCTCAGCAGTCCACTCCACAGCACTAATCTGGCTATGGCCTCCCATAGCAGCCTTTTCAGGGTCAGGAATTGTCCTTTAGGAGGTTTCCCAGACCATCTCACCTCCTTTGTCTCCCCAAGTAGGGTTAGGAGTGCCCTCTTCTGTGTAATCCATAAATTCCATGCTTGAGAGAGAGCCACCACGGCCACCCTCTCCCAGTTTAAGCTGGTCTGTCTTAAGATGGGCTAAAAGGAACTCTTTCCCTTCCCTTGACAGGAGGCATCACATATTGTTCCTTTTCCTAAGGGAACTGGGCTTCTTCCCCAGAGTCCCCCAGGGTAACTTTCTCTCAACTCCAGAAGGAATAACCCTATTCTCTTTCTCTCTGAGGGCACCATGGGTCTTCTATGGCCCAGAGCCCTTTCCCTGGAGATGAGTTTCTTAGGAACTCTCCTGCACTCATGTGCGAACCTACTAGGAAAAGTGCCATGGGGTGCAGGGACTGTGCCTTCCCCATCACATACCCCCACCCTTAAAATATAGCTAGCTCTAAAGTTCTATATTTTTCCTTCTTTAGAGTAGGATTGCCAACTGGTTGCTTTCCAGCTGCCCTGGCCAGTTTTGCAGTATCCAGGCTGGCTGCCAGCAGACCCTTAAAACCAGCAAAACAAAAGCTGTTTTTTTGCTGCCTCAGTCTCCCTGCTTCCTGAGCTAGCCAGGTCTCCCTCCTTTCCTTTCATCCCTTCTTTGGGTCTGGCTAGCGATATCTCTCTTCCCATTCTTGATCATCAGTGAGCCACGGGCAGCACTGAAGACACACTGCTTCCGGCTGCCCTGGTTCATCTCGCTGCTTGGTCCCACTCACAGGAAGTTGAATCAGAAAAGGTGGGACCAAGCTCCGAGATGGACCAGGGCAGCCAGAAGCAGCTTGACTTCAGAGCTGCCTGTGGCTCACTGGTGATCAAGGACCGTGGGGAGGAGAGATGTTGTCGGACGGATCACAGAAGGGAAGAAAGGAAGGGAGGGAGAGAAGCCTGGACGGACCACAGAAGGGAAGAAAGGAAGGGAGGGAGGGAGAGAAGCCTGACCATGTGGACAGAGAGTGGGGAGCCTGAGACACAGGGAGGGGAGATGCTGCCAGACCCACAGGAGCCAAGAAGAGGAGAGGGAAGGAGAGATAGATCCCGGACTCATGACAGGGGGAGCGGGGAAGAGGGAGAGATACCAAACACTTGGGGAGGGGGGCATGCCAGATTTACAGGGTGTGGGGGGAGGGAGAGATGCCAGACCGGGAGTTAAAGGGGAAGAAAGGGGTAGGGGGCTGAAGGCAGAGGGCGAGATGCCAGATACACTTCCCTAGAATTTTATGGCTCCAGCCTAAATCCCCATCAACCTTCCTTCCTAGGGCTGCCCTAACCCATAGGCTTTTCCTTTTCTCATGTGGCTATCTAGACTTCACACGCCTGGGTTTTTGCACCTCGGATATTCAACATTTGATTTTATAACAAGTTTTTATAGGATACCCTTCACCCCTTAGTTTCTGGGGTCTCCCTATTTCCTTTCGGTTACCCTTCTTGACTGAGCTTAATCCCTCCTTGCGTATCCTTAGGCAGTGGCGTACCAAGGGGGGGGCGATGGGGGTGGTCTGCCCTGGGTGCACGCCGCTGGGGGGTGCCGCGGCGTGCGCCTGCTCTGAGTTCGCTAAACTTCTTTGCTCGTTCGCTGCAGCTCCCTCTGCCCCGGAACAGGTTACTTCCTGTTCCGGGGTAGAGGGAGCTGCAGCGAATGAGCAAAGAAGTTTAGCGAACTCGGAGCAGGCGCGCACCGTGGCACCCCCCCAGCGGCGTGCACCCGGGGGGGTGTCATTTCGCCGGAGGGGGGAAGGTGTAATTTAGTAGGGGGGGCACGCTGCACCCGGGGGGTGGCGCATCGGCGCTCCGCCCCGGGTGCCATCCAGGCAAGGAACGCCACAGGGGTTGTCCCTTCCCAAGTGCCTGTTCCAGTTCCTTCTGTCTTAATAGCCTCGGGACCCTTAACACTGGGTGTTTAAAATATCTGCTTCTTATCTTACAGTCCTGGTCTCGCCTTTTCCCTTTCTGCCCTCTTAACTGGGCAGGGATTTCCTTAAATTGGCTGTTCCATCAGTGCTTGTAATTGGATTCTCGTCGCTTGCAGCTCTCTCAGCCAGGTGACCTCTAGACCATGGGATCTGGCTTGTTACCCGGCGATGATAGCTACTTTCCTTTTCCTGTCCTCCGTCAAATCTGGCCTCCTAACCTCTTCCTGTTTGAGTTTATCCTTGAGGTGTAAAATATTTGATTTCACTAATTGGAGCTCCGGCTCCCTGACAATCTTCTCCCATGAAAGCTCCTCTATATTATAGGTCAATCCCTGGCATCTATCTTCCAGGTCAACTTGACCTCCTTTAAACCTTCTACTTCTACCTGCAGTTTATTTTTATTTATTTATTTGTTACATTTGTATCCAGGTAACAATCACAAAAAGGGGAAAACTCCGCTTTAATTTGTGAAATACAACAATAATCAGTAAGCGAATCTATTGTAACCAGATGTAGGATATCAAAAAATAAATGGAAGGGGGGGGGGGGGGGGGGAAGGACCTCAGACAGGTGATAATCAGCCAGATTGCTGAAATTACTCATAGAGAATCACCATACTTTTAATCATCGGTCACAACCCAACCTCCTCCCTTATCATGGACAATTATTTTTTAAGGAAATTTTGTAAAAAGAATGCTACATCCACTGTGCAAATCAGAACTTTCAGGACATCAAATGCAAAAAACACTTAGCTTATAGCAGCATGAAACAAGGGCTACCCTGCCCAACTGACCCATTTCGCCGGTGGGGCTTCTTCAGGGGAAGGACGTCCATTTGATCACTGCTCAAGTAGCGATTAGTGATGTCTGCTTGACGGTCTGGCTGGCAGCTCAAAATGGGGCAACCAAAATGATAAAGGGGATGGAACTCCTCATATGAAGAGAGACTAAAGAGGTTAGGGCTCTTCAGCTTGGAGATAAGATGGCTGACGGAGGATATGATTGAGTTCTCCAAAATCCTGAGTGGTGTAGAACAGGTAGAAATGAATCGATTTTTCACTCTTTCAAAAAGTACAAAGACCAGGGGACACTCAATAAAGTTACATGGGAATACTTTTAAAACAAATAGGAGAAGATATTTTTCACTCAAAGAATGGCTAAGCTCTGGAACTCGTTACTGGGGGATATGGTAACAGCAATTAGTATATCTGGGTTTAAAAAAAGGCTTGGGCAAGTTCCTGGAGGAAAAGTCCATAATCAGTTATTGAGATGGACATGAGAGAAGCCACTGCTTGCCCTGGGATTTGTAACATAGAATGTTGTTACTATTTGGGTTTCTGCCAGGTACTTGTGACCTGGAAACAGGATACTGGGCTAGATGGACAATTGATTTGACCCTGTATGACTATTCTTATTTTCTTAAGAAAAAGATTATTAATCATGTCAAATGGCTAATAGAATATGGCACACTTTATCAAGATGTCTAATCTTCCACATGCTGTCCATGTTCCTACTCAAAACTTGTTCCTGAGTGCTAATGAATTCCCTAAGATGAAGATGCTCTTGAAACACAACAACCCATTCTTTAAATTTAACACAACACTTCTTGGGAAATTTTAAGAAAAACCCATCCCCAGAGACTTCATTTGAACTGACCCATAAAGCTTCTGTCATTGAACTGGAAGTTTATTTCTTTCCTCATACGAACAGGATTTGAAGTGTTTATACTTTTAACTGTTTTCCTTGTGCGCGTTGTATAATGGTTTGCTTAAAGTTAGGCGCCAATGGCACACAAAAGATATAGAAACCAAACACTTACAAGTATGAATGTTACAGTTGCATGCATACGTACAAGTATGCTCTCAGTAGTTTTCTATAACATAGGCGCAGAACCCACTTGCCCCGGATTCTATATATCGTGCTGAGATTTCCATGCGGAAATCAAAGCATATTCCATAACAATGCGCATAAGCATTTAATTGGTTAACAAGCCAATCAGTGCTGATAATTGTCAACAAGTAATTATTGACACTAATTGCCATTAATTAGAATTTATTATTATTTATTTATTTGTTACATTTGTATCCCACATTTTCCCACCTATTTGCAGGCTCAATGTGGCTTACATAGTACCGTAAAGGCGTTCGCCAACTCCAGTAGAGAACAAATACAAAGTGATGTTGTGGTAGGATAACGTTCATGTGTTACAGACACATTAGGGAATCATAGAGAGGAAGAGTTATGATATGTCCATTACGAGCTTTGGTTTCATTGTGTTGCAGGGTTCAGGCATTTAGGTTGGGTCGGTAGGGTATGCCTTTTTGAACAGGTTGGTTTTTAGTGATTTCCGGAAGTTTAGGTGGTTGTACGTTGTTTTCACGGGTTTTGGTAGTGCGTTCCACAATTGTGTGCTTATGTAAGAAAAGCTGGATGCATGAGTTGATTTGTATTGAGTCCTTTGCAGCTTAAAGGTAAAGGTGTTACAGAGGTTTGTACTACAGTTCTGAAGTTAGAGGGATATAAGAAATCCTTCTTTCTTTGATTTAGTCTAAGTTTGAAGAAAACATTTTGACTTGTACATTTTAAATGTTCAGCCATAGTTGCAAATCATCAGCTTATAGGTATGACAAAAGATGACTAATTGGACTTATATAGATATATAAATTAAACAATATGGTAGTAAGTGCTAAGCCTTTACACACAGAACTTTCTAAGCGTATTCTATAACATGCTATGTGTAAATTTTAACATATAGTTGAAAAGGGGGTGTGGCCATGAGCATAGAATGGGTGGGTTATGGGTGTTTCTAGAATCTATGTGTGTTGTTATAGAATACACCCAGTCCGCGCCTAATTTAGATGTCGGCATACAATGGAGGCAGTGCATGCAAGTTTATCTCATGCATATGCATTGTGGATAGCTTGAAAACCTGACTGGTTGGGTGTGTCTCAAGGACCAGGTTGAGAATCCATGGACCTGAGGAAGTTTTCTCTATTTTAACTAAGACTTCTGGCTCACAAATTAGCCCTTGCTTTACTTTTGGACACTGGCGCCATAATTTGCATTTGCAGTTTAAAACCAGGCCTGGCAAAAAAATCTCCTTCCAGGAATTGATTAACTTGGCAGCTCTACTTAAGCTGCTGTGGGCCATAGGAGCCAATGTTTCAAAATGATTGGGGGGAGGGGGGCTAAACTCAAAACAAATTGCCCCTCACTGTACACCTTGAAGGAATTTGCTCAATATTGGGAGAGCTCAAGCACCCACAGAGCTGGCACCTATGTGGGCACTCAAATTTAGCTGAGTCTCTCATCTTTTTTATTTAGGCGACTGAGAGGGGCATAATCAAACGGGGGTGGCCATCTATAAGGCCAGCCATCTTTCGTTTCGATAATACGGTTGGGGCCGGCCAAATCTCAACATTTGGGCCGCCCTTAGAGATGGCTGCCATTGGTTTTCGCCGATAATGGAAACTAATGGTGGCTGTCTCAAACCCGGCCAAATCCAAGCCATTTGGTTGTGGGAGGAACCAGCATTTGTGGTGCACTGGTCCCCCTCACATGCCAGGACACCAACCGGGCACCCTAGGGGGCACTGCAGTGGACTTCACAAATTGATCCCAGGTGCATAGCTCCCTTACCTTATGTGCTGAGCCCCCCACCCCCCCCCCCCCAAAACCCATTACCCACAACTGTACAACACTACCGTAGCCCTTAAAGAGTAACGGGGGGGGGGGCACCTAGATGTGGGTACCGTGGGGTTTCGGGTGGGTTTTGGAGGGCTCCCATTTACCACCACAGTGTAACAGGTAGGGGGGGATGGGCCTGGGTCCACCTGTCTGAAGTGCACTGCAGTACCCACTAAAAACTGCTCCAGGGACCTTGCATAGTGCTGTGATGGAGCTGGGTATGACATTTGAGGCTGGCATAGAGGCTGGCAAAAAAATATTTTTAAATTTTGGGGGGGGTGGGGGGTGGGGGGGGAGGGGGGTTGGTGACCACTGGGGGAGTAAGGGGAGGTGATCCCCGATTCCCTCCGGTGGTCATCTGGTCAGTTCGGGCACCTTTCAAGGCTTGGTCATGAACAAAAAGGGACCAAGTAAAGTCGGCCAAATGGTCAGGGCTGGCCTTCTTTTTTCCATTATCGGCCGAGGCTGGCCATCTCTTAACCACACCCCGTCCCACCTTCGGTACACTGCCGACACGCCCCCTTGAACTTTGCCGGCCCTGCGACGGAAAGCAATTGAAGCCGGCCAAAATCAGCTTTCGATTATACTGATTTGGCTGGCCTTAGGAGAAGGTCGGCCTTCTCCCGATTGTGTCGATAGATGGCCACCCTTCTCCTTCTAAATAGCAGGTGAGTCAATCAATCGGTACCTTTAATTTGGTTGGCTCATGATATCAGAGTTCCTAGCCAGGGTGTGGGCAGCTATTAGACAGGGACTTCTAAAGCTTGTATACAAGACAAGTGTCTACCACTCTTTCTGTGAAAGAGTATTTTCTTAGATTCCTCCTAAGCCTATTTCCTCTTAACTTCATCCTATGCCCTCTCATTCCAGAGTTTTTCTTCATTTGAAAAAGGCTCTCCTCCTGTCTAATAATTGGCAACTAAGATTTAATGCTAAGAAATGCAGGGTCATGCACTGAGGTTACAAGAATCCATGGGAACGGTACAATATAGGGGGTGAAGTGCCTCTGAGGCATATTTTCAAAGCACTTAGAGGGGCATAATGGAACAGAAACGCCTATCTCCATGGGCGTTTATCTCCGAGAACGGGTCCGTGAAGGGGCGGGGCGGATCGTATTTTTTAAAAGAAAAAGACGCCCATGTTTTATTCGTCAAGGTGTGAGCTGGGCGTTTTTGCTTTTCAGCGATAATGGAATATGAAATCGCCCAGCTCAAAAAACGAATAAATCCAAGGCATTTGTTCGTGGGAGGGGCCAGGATTCATAGTGCACTGGTCCCCCTCACATGCCAGGACACCAACCGGGCACCCTAGGGGGCACTTTTACAAAAAACCAAATAAAAGGTAAAAGAGCTCCCAGGTGCATAGCACCCTTCCCTTGGGTGTTGAGCCCCCCAAATCCCCCTCAAAACCCACTGCCCACAAGTCTACACCATTACTATAGCCCTAAGGGGTGAAGGGGGACACCTACATGTGGGTACAGTGGGTTTGGGGGGGGTTGGACGACTAGTAGCACTAAGCAGCACAATTGTAACAGGTAGGGGGGGGGGATGGGCCTGGGTCCACCTGCCTGACGTCCACTGCACCCCCTAACAACTGCTCCAGGGACCTGCATACTGCTGCTTGGGAGGAGGGTATGACATTTGAGGGTGAAAGTAAAAAGTTGTGAAACATCATTTGTTGTGGTGGGAGGGGGTTAGTGACCACTGGGGGAGTCAGGGGAGGTCATCCCCGACTCCCTCTGGGGGTCATCTGGTCATTTAGGGCACTTTTGGGGGCCTTATTCGTCAAAAAACAGGGTCCAGGAAAAGTGTCCTAAATTCTAGCTCAAAACTGTTCCAGTATCGGCGAAGGGCGCCCATCTCTGTTCGCCCGATAACCACGCCCCAGTTCCGCCTTCGACACGCCTTCGATACGCCCCCGTCCACTTTGTCCGCATCCGCGACGGAGTGCAGTTGAAAGCGTCCAAAGTTCGGCTTTCGATTATACCGCTTTATTTGTTTTTGTGAGAAGAACGCCCATCTCCCGATTTAGGTCGGAACTTGGGCGTTATTCTCGTTCGATTATAAGCTGGTTAGCCTCCCAAAGTTCCATAGAAACCTATGGAACTTAGCCTCCCAAAGTGCTTTGAAAATAAGCCTGTCTGTGTACGGAGGAACAAGACTTGGGGGTGATTGTCTCTGATGACCTTAAAGAGGCCAAACAAGTAGAAAAGGTGACGGTCACAGCCAGAAGGATGCTTGAGTGCATAAGGAGAGAGATGACCAGCAGGAAACAAGAGGTGATAGTGCCCTTGTGTAAGTCTCTGGTGAGGCCCCATTTCGAGTACTGCGTGCAATTCTAGAGACCGCACCTACAGAAAGATATAAACAGGGTGGAGTCTGTCCAGAGGGTGGCTACAAAATTGGTAAGCAGTATCTGTCATAAAACATATAAGGACAGGTTATAGACCTCTACATATATACTGTTGAAGAAAGGGCGGGAGAGAGGGGATATGATGGAGTATCAGCCTAAGTATGTTGGTATTCGTACTATGTGTAGCTTTACTTTGGACACTTTAAGACATGCATACAATGGCTGTTACAGCACTTGCAACAGTTATTTTAATTTTAGTTCTGGGGGAGGGCTGAATGGCCTGAGACAACAGTTGCATAGCTTCACAATAGGATTTACAGAGCAGATGTGAGTGGGAGGCTGTGACTTAGTTTTTTTTACAATGAAGTTCTTTATTTTTTTAGGTGAATTTCACAAGATACAAGAGCTCTTGTTGTGAAAGCTTTGTTTGTCTCTCCATCTGTACACCATAGGGATGTAACGCATGTTGTGATGTGCAGGATTAGAAAGGCACTCTAGTTGGGTGGGGGGGGGGGGGGGGGGGGGGGAGTCCAGACATTGCTAGGCAGACTTCTATGATCTGTATCCTGAAAATGGTAACGACAGATCAAGATGGGCAGGATTGGGTTTAACGGCAAATCAAGTAGTTGGGAAATATAGACAGTGCCAGGCAGACAGTCTGCCAGAAAATGGCAAGGACAGCCCAGGATCAAGTATGTGTATTTTATTCCACTTTTTTGGGCAGACTGGCTGGACTATGCAGGTCTTTATCTGCTATCATCTGCTACGTTAGTATGGCATGTGTCAAACGGAGGAGGAACCACCTTGCAGCACATAGAAGGATGGAGTGACCGGTTAAGTTGCCACTGACAGAATGGCTGCAAGGCAGTCCAAAGGATGAAGTAATGGCCGGATTCTCAACTTCACTGTCACAAAAGAAGGCCCCTGAGGTGAGAGGAAACTAAAATAAGGGTACATGACATTTAGGTGCCAGGACATTTATGCCCAATTCTCTTACTCTATCTCCTAGCTTGAGTTCCCTTCTGATGGGAACTGCAAAAAATCAAACTATGTGGAAGTTAGGCAATGGCCTATGTAACACCAAATTAACTGTTTTTGACCTGCATATATAGATATACATATATATCCTAGTTTATAATGTCATTAGTCCAGTAACCTCCCTGAGCCCATACGCCAGGCCCCCTCCCTGCCCATCTTCAAATCCTTGCTCAAAGCCCACCTCTTCAATGTCGCCTTCGGCACCTAACCACCATACCTCTACTCAGGAAATCTAGACTGCCACAACTTGACATTTCATCCTTTAGATTGTAAGCTCCTTGAGCAGGGACTGTCCTTCTTTGTTAAACTGTACAGCGCTGCGTAACCCTAGTAGCGCTCTAGAAATGTTAAGTAGTAGTAGTAGTAACCTAGTTTAGCTGATGTCCAGGCAGCTGCCTAGGCATGGCATTGTAGTCCTATATATTACATGAGTTTAGCTAATATTAGTAAACTGCATTCTGAGCTAAGTCAGAGAAAAGCCAGATTCCTCACATTCCTTTCCATCTTATAAGGAAAGAAGCCTCGGCCAGAAACCAGTTTTTCCCTGCTAAGGAAAGAGGCCTCAGCTAGAAAACAGTTCTTCCCTACATGGTCAGGGATTTCCCTATTGGCTAATAGCCAACCTGGGATGGTCAGGGCTGAGGTATATCCTTGAGTGCCTTTGAGGCATATTTTCAAAGCACTTTGGGAGGCTAAGTTCCATAGGTTTCTATGGAACTTTGGGAGGCTAAGTGCTTTGAAAATGAGCCTCTATCCAGCTTATAATCGAACGAGAAAAACGCCCAAGTTCCGACCTAAATCGGGAGATGGGCGTTTATCTCACAAAAATGAATAACGCGGTATAATCAAAAGCCGAATTTGGGACGCTTTCAACTGCACTCCGTCGCGGATGCGGACAAAGTGGACGGGGGCGTGTCGAAGGCGTGTCGAAGGCGGAACTGGGGCGTGGTTATCACCCGAACAGAGATGGGCGCCCTTCGCCGATAATGGATGCGTTTGTAGCTAGAATTTAGGGCACTTTTCCTGGACCCTGTTTTTTCACGAATAAGGCCCCAAAAAGTGCCCTAAATGACCAGATTACCCCCAGAGGGAATCGGGGATGACCTCCCCTGACTCCCCCAGTGGTCACTAACCCCCTCCCACCACAAAAAAATGATGTTTCACAACTTTTTATTTTCACCCTCAAATGTCATACCCTCCTCCCAGGCAGCAGTATGCAGGTCCCTGGAGCAGTTGTTAGGGGGTGCAGTGGACGTCAGGCAGGTGGACCCAGGCCCATCCCCCCTACCTGTTACAATTGTGCTGCTTAATGCTTATTAGTCGTCCAACCCCCCCAAACCCACTGTACCCACATGTAGGTGCCCCTCTTCACCCCTTAGGGCTATAGTAATGGTGTAGACTTGTGGGCAGTGGGTTTTGAGGGGCATTTGGGGGGCTCAACACACAAGGGAAGGGTGCTATGCACCTGGGAGCTCTTTACCTTTTTTATTGTTTTTGTAAAAGTGCCCCTAGGGTGCCCGGTTGGTGTCCTGGCATGTGAGGGGGACCAGTGCACTACGAATCCTGGCCCTCCCACGAACAATGCCTTGGATTTATTCGTTTTTGAGCTGGGCACTTTCCTTTTCCATTATCGCTGAAAAGCAAAAACGCCCAGCTCACACATTGGCGAATAAAACATGGGCGTCTATTTTTTTATCGATAATACGGTTCGGTCCGCCCCTTCACGGACCCGTTCTCGGAGATTAACGCCCATGGAGATAGGCGTTTCTGTTCCATTATGCCCCTCCATGTCTATTTTGATGCCCTTTTTCTCTTTGCTCATTTCTTCCCCTCCCACCTTCTCTCCTTGACTCTCTGTCTTTTCACCTCCTTTGTTGGGACTACTGGCCTTTTTCATGCAAAGGAAGCTCTACACCTAGGCAGAGCTCCAAAGACCAGTGGCGTAGGAAGGGGGGGGGGGGCGGTGGGGCGGTCCGCCCCGGGTGCATGCCGCTGGGGGGGTGTCGGCTCCGCTGGTTCCCTGCTCTCTCTGCCCCGGAACAGGTTACTTCCTGTTCCGGGGCAGAGAGAGCAGGGAACCAGCGGAGCCGATGCAGCTCCTAGTGACGATGTGCACTCAGGGCGGAGCGCCAGTGGTAAGAATGCGCTCCAAGGGGGGTACGCGCGCTGAGGGGGGGTGCGCTGCGCTGCTCCCGGGGAGGGGGGTGCGCAGCGGCGACCCGCCCCGGGTGTCAGCCGCCCTCGCTACGTCACTGCCAAAGACAGACAGGAAGGATTTTGGATGCTGCTTCTGTATGTTCCTGGTTCCTGGCTTCTGACTTGTATGCTGTATTCCTGAATCCTGCTCACCCTAATCCTGTGAGACACATCGATCTACAGTATGCAAATAAAATGATGTTATTTTACATATATTAGATGTCTGAGTGTTATCTGCACATGTCTCTGGGAAACTTAAAGAACTGTAATAGCCATAGAGAGACAGTATAGACTGCAAGCAGTAAAGAGGTTACAGCGGGCTGCCTCATGACCCAGATTGGGAAGGCAGGATAGGCTGTCGCTGAGAACTTGTATTAGTCTACCTGGCATGCCACAGAGGCTGTGGGTTAGTTGCGCACAGAGCCCACAGTGTAGGTGACTGCCTAGCGGCTCGCATCACCTCTCCATCACCTTGGCTGTGCTTCGTCCCTGCTTCTCCTCAACAGCATTGCTGCCTCTCCAGCTACTTCTCAGCTCCCCAGAATTTCGCCTTCCTACCTCATCCATGATTGCTGCCATCTTCGCCGACTCTTTCTATGCAGCTCTTTCTGCCAGGGTTCTATGGAGAGCAGTGAGAGCAGCAGCACAAAACATGAACAGAACAGTGGCAGCACAGAACAGCAGTGGCAACATCTGCAAAACACTAGGGATTGCCCGTCTCTACTACTGAAGCACTGCTGCTACAAGACTCTGCATGGGGTGGAGGGTGGTGGGGCAGTGGGCAACCGCCAGTGGTTTGCAGATACTGCTGCTGTTCCGCTTGTGTTCTGTGTAACTGCTCTCACTGCTCTCCAAAGGAGCCCAGGTGGAAAGAGTTTCAGAGGAAGTGTCAGGTACAGGGTTGCCAGGTGGAAAATTTTTTTCCAGCCCACTGGAGCCCAAAAAACAGCCCAAAAACCGCCCAAACACAAACCCCGCCCCTGACACCCCCACCCCCGCGTCATCACCCCCGCCCCCGCCGTCATAACCCCGCCCCCGCCGTCACCGGCCCCGCCTCCCACGTCACCGGCCCCGCCTCCCCGTCATCGGCCCCGCCTCCCCGTCATCGGCCCCGCCTCCCCGTCATCGGCCCCGCCTCCCACGTCACTAACCCCGCCCAAAACGTCATTAACCCCACCCAAAAACGTCACTAACCCCGCCCCCCGCGGCCGAAAAAACCGCCCGAAGCACAAAAACCAGCCCAAAAAACCGCAACCCGCCGCGGGCAAAAATTTCCCACGGCGGGTCGCGGAAAACCGCCCAATTGGGCGGTAAAACCGCCCACCTGGCAACACTGGTCAGGTAGTGACTGTTTTCTTGTGTGTGCTCACCTCGCCCTCTGGTGGCCAGAACCGGTGGCTGCTATGGACTGTCACCCGTTCCAGATTTCAGCCCACTCCGGTCTGGATCTTCCGGGCTGCCAGACTTGCTTCTCTTGTTTGTGCCTGAACAGCACCCGTAGCTGCCTTGTGATTCGTGCAGCTGAGCTTCAGCAGTGGCTGGCCTTTATTTATTTATTGCATTTGTATCCCACATTTTCCCACCTCTTTGCAGGCTCAATATGGCTTACAATACATATACAATATACATATACAATGTGATACATCATGAATGGTGGAAATTCATAAGAAAATAGACATTCAGTAATATAGAAGGATCTTGGTTAACAGGATAATAATAGAACATGATAATAGCATCATAAGCAGATATTATAAGACAATTCTGGATATAAGTGGAGGAGTTCATATTTGTTTATCATTGTACTATGCTTTGTTAAAGAGATGAGTCTTTAGTAGTTTGCGGAAGTTAGTCAGTTCATAGATCGTTTTTAAGTTGCGCGGCAACGCGTTCCAGAATTGTGTACTCAAGTAGGAAAAGGTTGATGCATGCGTTAGTTTGTATTTTAGACCTTTGCAGTTGGGGAAGTGAAGATTGAGGAATGTGCAGGATGATTTTTTTAGCATTCCTGGGTGGTAAGTCTATCAGGTCTGATATGTAGGCTGGGGCATCTCCGTGAATGATTTTGTGAACTAGGGTGCATATTTTGAACGTTATGCGTTCTTTAAGTGGGAGCCAGTGTAGCTTTTCTTGTAGGGGTTTAGCACTTTCATATTTTGTTTTACCGAATATGAGTCTAGCTGCAGTGTTCTGGGCTGTTTGAAGTTTCTTGATTATTTGCTCTTTGCAGCCAGCGTAGAGTGCGTTGCAATAGTCTAGATGACTGAGTACCACTGATTGTACCAGGTTACGAAAGACGGTCCTTGGGAAGAAAGGTCTTACTCTTTTCAATTTCCACATTGAGTGGAACATCTTCTTGGCTGTGTTTTTCACGTGGTTTTCAAGTGTTAGGTGTCGATCAATGGTAACGCCAAGAATTTTTAGTCTGTCTGAGATTGGAAGATTTAGTTTTGGTGTGTTGATGGTGGTGAATTTGTTCGTGTTATGTTGAGAAGTGAGTATTAGGCATTGGGGGTTTTCTGCACTGAGTTTCAGCTGAAATGCATCCGCCCATGAGTGCATGATATGTAGACCTTGGTTGATGTCGTTAGTAATTTCCTTTAAATCTTGTTTAAATGGGATGTAGATAGTTACGTCGTCTGCGTATATGTATGGCTTGAGGTTTTGGTTTGATAATAGTTTGGCCAAGGTTATCTTCATTAAGTTGAATAGAGTCGATGAGAGGGGGGGATCCCTGTGGAACTCCGCATTCAGGTACCCACGTGGGTGATGTAGTCGCGTTTGATGTCACTTGGCATGATCGTTTGGTTAAAACCCCCCTGAACCAGTTGAGAACGTTGCCTCCAATTCCGAAGTACTTGAGGATATGCAGTAGTATTCTATGATCGACCATGTAGAAAGCACTAGACATGTCGAACTGTAGAAGTAGTATGTTCTTGCAAGTTGCAATCATTTGTTTGAATTTAGTCATGAGAGTGACTAGTACTCAGTGGTGTGCTGGAGCCGGCTCGCACCGGCTCTGCAGAACCGGTTGTTATTTTTGAACAATTTAGCGACCCGGTTGTTCTGCTCTCAGCTGGGACTTGAATGGGGTTTTTTTTCACAAATTGCAGCAGGAGGCTGAGGGCATACATGCCCTAACACACCAGCTGTCACCTGATATTGGTGCACGCGTGGTGTGTGGCAACCCTGCCTCCTCATGCTGCACTGCAGGCAAGAAGTTTGTATGCATCGTCCGTCCGAGTTCCTGATTCTCTCTCCTCTGCTGCTGCCTTTCCCACTGCCCCATGCATTGAACTTTGTTTCTTCCCTCCCGTATCTGCTCCCTCTCCCTGCCTCCCTCTTGCAACCTCTTCCCCCCCCCCCCCCCCCACATTGTCAAAGCACGTGGACTTACAAAGTGATGTTGAGACACACTAAAGCACATAAACTTACAAAGTGATGTGGAGACACACTAAAGCACGTGGAGGGGCATAATTGAACGAAAACATCTATCTCCATGGGCGTTTATCTCCGAGAACGGGTCCGTGAAGGGGCGGACCGAACCGTATTTTTGAAAAAAATAGACGTCCATGTTTTATTCGACAATTTGTGAGCTGGACGTTTTTGTTTTTCAGTGATAATGGAAAATGAAAGTGCCCAGCTCAAAAACGAATAAATCCAAGGCATTTGTTCGTGGGAGGGGCCAGGAGTCGTAGTGCACTGGTCCTCCTCACATGCCAGGACACCAACCGGGCACCCTAGGGGGCACTTTTACAAAACAAAAAAAAAAGGTAAAAGAGCTCCCAGGTGCATAGCACCCTTCCCTTGGGTGTTGAGCCCCCCAAATCCCCCTCAAAACCCACCGCCCACAAGTCTACACCATTACTATAGCCCTAAGGGGTGAAGGGGGGCACCTACATGTGGGTACAGTGGGTTTGGGGGGCGGTGTGGAGGGCTCCCATTTACCAGCACAAGTGTAACAGGTGGGGGGGGATGGGCCTGGGTCTACCTGCCTGACGTCCACTGCACCCCCTAATAACAGCTCCAGTGACCTGCATACTGCTGCCAGGGAGGTGGGTATGACATTTGAGGGTGAACATAAAAAGTTGTGAAACGGCATATTTTTGTGGTGGGAGGGGGTTAGTGACCACTGGGGGAGTCAGTGGAGGTCATCCTCGACTCCCTCCAGTGGTCATCTGGTCATTTAGGGCACTTTTTGGGGCCCTATTCGTGGAAAAACAGGGTCCAGGAAAAGTGCCCTAAATTCTCGCTAAAAACGCATATTTTTTTTCCATTATCGGCGAAAGGCGCCTATCTCTGACCGGCCGATAACCACGCCCCAGTTCCGCCTTCACCACGCCTTTGACACGCCCCCATCAACTTTGTCCGCATCTGCGACGGAGTGCAGTTGAAAACGTCCAAATTCGGCTTTCGATTATACCGCTTTATTCGTTTTTGTGAGATAAACGTCTATCTCCCGATTTGGGTCGCAATATAGGCGTTTTTCTTTTTCAATTATAAGCTGGATAGATTTACAAAGTCACGGGGAGACATATTTTCAAAGCACATAGACTTACAAAGTGACGTGGAGACACATTTTCAAAGCACATAGATTTACAAAGTGACGAGGAGACATATTTTCAAAGCACATAGACTTACAAAGTGACCTGGAGACAGTTTTTCAAAGCACATAGACTTAGAAAGAGACGTGGAGACACGTCAAAGTACATAGACTTTCAAAGTGACCTAGAGACAGTTTTTCAAAGCACGTAGACTTACAAAGTGACGTAGAGACACAATTATCAAAGCACATAGACTTACAAAGTGACGTGGAGACACGTCAAAGTACATAGACTTACAAAGTGAAGGGGCAGACACATTTTCAAAGCACATAGACTTACAAAGGGACGTGGAGACACATTTTCAAAGCACATAGACTTACAAAGTGACGTGGAGACATATTTTCAAAGCACATAGACTTACAAAGTGACGTGGAGAAACATTTACAAAGCACATAGACTTACAAAGGGACGTGGAGACACATTTTCAAAGCACATAGTGAGGTTGCAAAAGAGATTGTAGTAGATCGGGTATCTTTAAATAACAATAAAAATCAGACAAAAGATTGCCAGTTAATACTGTCAAGTACTAAGCATGATGTACTTAGGAACAACAAACATAGTTTGAAATGTCTATATGCGAATGCCAGGAGCCTAAGAAATAAGATGGGGGAGTTAGAATATTGCACTAAATGAAAAATTAGATATAATAGGCATCTCTGAGACCTGGTGGAAGGAGGATAACCAGTGGGACACTGTCATACCGGGGTACAAATTATATCGTAGTGATAGGGTGAATCGGATTGGTGGAGGGGTAGCATTGTATATTAACGAGAGCCTTGAATCAAATAGATTGAAAATTCTGCAGGAAGCAAAACACTCCTTGGAATCACTGTGGATTGAAATTCCATGTGCAAAGGGGAAAAGGATAGTGATAGGAGTGTACTACCGTCCGCCTGGCCAGGACGAACAGACGGATGCGGAAATGTTAAAGGAAATCAGGGACGCAAACAAACTGGGCAACACAATAATAATGGGGGATTTCAATTACCCGCATATAGACTGGGTTAATGTAACATCTGTACACATAAGGACATAAGATTTCTTGATGCAATCAAGGACAGCTTCATGGAACAGCTAGTTCAGGAGCCGACAAGAGAAGGAAAAATACTAGACTTAGTCCTTAGTGGTGCTCATGATCTAGTGCAGGGGGTAACGATACGAGGGCCGCTTGATAACAGTGATCATAATATGATCGGTTTTGATATTGGCATTGAAGGAAGTGAAACTAGGAAATCAAGTACGCTAGCGTTTAACTATAGAAAAGGTGATTACGACAAAATGAGAAAAATGGTGAAAAAAAGACTGAAAGGAGCAGCTCGCAGAGTAAAAAACTTGCATCAGGCGTGGATGCTGTTTAAAAACACCATCCTGGAGGTTCAGGACAAATATATTCCACGTATTAGAAAAAAGGGAAAAAAGACTAAACGTCAGCCGGCGTGGCTAAACAGTAAGATAAAGGAAATCATTAGAGCCAAAAAACAATCCTTCAGAAAGTGGAGAAGAGAACCAACTGAAAGTAACAGGATAGATCATAAGGAATGCCAAGCCAATGCAAAGCGGAGATAAGGAGGGCAAAAAAGGACTTTGAGAAGAAATTAGCGTTGGAAGCAAAATACATAGTAAAAACTTTTTTAGATACATTAAAAGCAGGAAACCGGCCAAAGAGTCGGTTGGGCCGCTGGACGAAAATGGTGTTAAGGGGCGATCAAGGAGGACAAAGCCGTAGCGGAGAAATTAAATGAATTCTTTGCTTCGGTCTTCACCGAGGAGGATTTGGGGGGGACACCGGTGCCGGAAAGAATATTTGAAGCGGGGGAGTCGGAGAAACTAAACAAATTCTCTGTAACCTTGGAGGATGTAATGGGTCAGTTCAGCAAGCTGAAGAGTAGTAAATCACCGGGACCTGATGGTATTCATCCCAGAGTATTAATAGAACTAAAAATGAACTTGCGGAGCTACTGTTAGAAATATGCAATCTGTCCCTAAAATCGAGTGTAATACCGGAAGACTGGAGGGTAGCCAATGTTACTCCGATTTTTAAGAAAGGTTCCAGAGGAGATCCGGGAAATTATAGACCGGTGAGTCTGACGTCGGTGCCGGGCAAGATGGTGGAGGCTATTATTAAGAATAAATTGCAGAGCATATACAAAAACATGGACTGATGAGACAAAGTCAGCACGGATTTAGTGAAGGGAAGTCTTGCCTCACCAATCTAATGCATTTTTTGAGGGGGTAAGCAAACATGTGGACAATGGGGAGCCGGTTGATATTGTATATCTGGATTTTCAGAAGGCGTTTGACAAGTGCCGCACGAAAGACTCCTGAAGAAATTGCAGAGTCATGGAATCGGAGGTAGGGTATTATTATGGATTAAGAACTGGTTGAAAGATAGGAAGCAGAGAGTAGGATTGCGTGGCCAGTATTCTCAGTGGAGGAGGGTAGTTAGTGGGGTCCCGCAGGGGTCTGTGCTGGGTCCGTTGCTTTTTAATGTATTTATAAATGACCTAGAGATGGGAATAACTAGTGAGGTAATTAAATTCGCCGAGACACAAAATTATTCAGGGTCGTCAAGTCGCAGGAGGAATGTGAACGATTACAGGAGGACCTTGCGAGACTGGGAGAATGGGCGTGCAAGTGGCAGATGAAGTTCAATGTTGACAAGTGCAAAGTGATGCATGTGGGTAAGAGGAACCCGAATTATAGCTACGTCTTGCAAGGTTCCGCGTTAGGAGTTACGGATCAAGAAAGGGATCTGGGTGTCGTCGTCGATGATACGCTGAAACCTTCTGCTCAGTGTGCTGCTGCGGCTAGGAAAGCGAATAGAATGTTGGGTGTTATTAGGAAGGGTATGGAGTCCAGGTGTGCGGATGTTATAATGCCATGTATCGCTCCATGGTGCGACCGCACCTGGAGTATTGTGTTCAGTACTGGTCTCCGTATCTCAAAAAAGATATAGTAGAATTGGAAAAGGTACAGCGAAGGGCGACGAAAATGATAGTGGGGATGGGACGACTTTCCTATGAAGAGAGGCTGAGAAGGCTAGGGCTTTTCAGCTTGGAGAAGAGACGGCTGAGGGGAGATATGATAGAAGTGTATAAAATAATGAGTGGAATGGATCGGGTGGATGTGAAGCGACTGTTCACGCTATCCAAAAATACTAGGACTAGAGGGCATGAGTTGAAGCTACAGTGTGGTAAATTTAAAACGAATCGGAGAAAATTTTTCTTCACCCAACGTGTAATTAGACTCTGGAATTCATTGCCGGAGAACGTGGTACGGGCGGTTAGCTTGACGGAGTTTAAAAAGGGGTTAGATAGATTCCTAAAGGACAAGTCCATAGACCGCTATTAAATGGACTTGGAAAAATTCCGCATTTTTAGGTATAACTTGTCTGGAATGTTTTTACGTTTGGGGGAGCGTGCCAGGTGCCCTTGACCTGGATTGGCCACTGTCGGTGACAGGATGCTGGGCTAGATGGACCTTTGGTCTTTCCCAGTATGGCACTACTTATGTACTTATGTACTTATAGACTTAGAAAGTGACGTGGGTGACACATTTTCAAAGCACACAGACTTAGAAAGTGACGTGGAGACACACTATCAAAGCACATAGACTTACAAAGAGACGAGGAGACACGTCAAAGCACATAGACTTACAAAGTGACGTGGAGACATTTTCAAAGCACATAGATTTATAAAGTGACGAGGAGACACGTCAAAGCACACAGACTTACAAAGTGACGTGGAGACATATTTCAAAGCATATAGACTTACAAAGTGACGTGGAGACACATTTCAAAGCACAGAGACGTACAAACTGACGTGGAGACATTTTCAAAGCACATAGACTACAAAGTGACGTGGAGACACATTTTCAAGCACATAGACTTACAAAGTGACGTGGAGATACATTTTCAAAGCACACAGACTTACAAAATGACGTGGAGACACATTTTCAAAGCACATAGACTTACAAACAGACGTGGAGATACGTCAAAGCACATAGACTTACAAAGTGACGTGGAGACACATTTTCAAAGCACAGAGACTTACAAATTGACGGTGAGACATATCTTCAAAGCAGAGAGACTTCAAAGTGACGTGGAGACACATTTTCAAAGCACAGAGACGTACAAAGTGACGTGGAGACATTTTCAAAGCACATAGATTTATAAAGTGACGGAGGAGACACATTGAGGCCTATTTCAAAGCACTTTGGAGGCTAAGTTCCATATGTTTCTATGGAACTTGGGAGGCTAAGTGCTTTGAAAATAAGCCTCATTGTCAAAGCATATAGACTTACAAAGTGACGTGGAGACTTACAAAGTGACGTGAGAAACATTTTCAAAGCACATAGACTTACAAAGTGACGTGGAGACATATTTTGAAAGCACATAGACTTACAAAGTGACGTGGAGATACATTTTCAAAGCACACAGACTTACAAAATGACGTGGAGACACATTTTCAAAGCACATAGTATTACAAGGTGACGTGGAGACACACTTACAAGCATATTTTCAAAGCACTTTGGGAGGCTAAGTTCCATAGGTTTCTATGGAACTTTGGGAGGCTGAGAGGCATATTTTCAAGCACTTGGGAGGCTAGTTTCCATAGGTTTCTATGGAACTTTGGGAGGCTAAGTGCTTTGAAAATATGCACTGTCAAAGCACATAGACTTACAAAGAGACGTGGAGACACGTCAAAGCACAGAGACTTACAAAGTGATGTATAGACACATTTTCAAAGCACATAGACTTACAAAGTGACGTGGAGACACATTTTCAAAGCACAGAGACTTACAAATTGACGGTGAGACATATTTTCAAAGCACAGAGACTTACAAAGTGATGTGGAGACACATTTTCAAAGCACAGAGACTGTAGAGACGTGGAGACCCCGTCAAAGCACAGAGACGTACAAAGAGACGTGGAGACACGTCAAAGCACATGGAGGGGCATAATCGACGGAAACGCCTATCTCCATGGGCGTTTATCTCCGAGAACGGGTCCGTGAAGGGGCGGGGCAGATCGTATTTTTTAAAAGAAAAAGACGCCCATGTTTTATTCGTCAAGGTGTGAGCTGGGCGTTTTTGCTTTTCAGCGATAATGGAATATGAAATCGCCCAGCTCAAAAACGAATAAATCCAAGGCATTTGTTCGTGGGAGGGGCCAGGATTCATAGTGCACTGGTCCCCCTCACATGCCAGGACACCAACCGGGCACCCTAGGGGGCACTTTTACAAAAACCAAATAAAAGGTAAAAGAGCTCCCAGGTGCATAGCACCCTTCCCTTGGGTGTTGAGCCCCCCAAATCCCCTCAAAACCCACTGCCCACAAGTCTACATCATTACTATAGCCCTAAGAGGTGAAGGGGGGCACCTACATGTGGGTACAGTGGGTTTGGGGGGGTTGGACGACTAGTAGCATTAAGCAGCACAATTGTAACAGGTAGGGGGGGGGATGGGCCTGGGTCCACCTGCCTGACGTCCACTGCCCCCCCTAACAACTGCTCCAGGGACCTGCATACTGCTGCTTGGGAGGAGGGTATGACATTTGAGGGTGAAAGTAAAAAGTTGTGAAACATCATTTGTTGTGGTGGGAGGGGTTAGTGACCACTGGGGGAGTCAGGGGAGGTCATCCCCGACTCCCTCTGGGGGTCATCTGGTCATTTAGGGCACTTTTGGGGGCCTTATTCGTCAAAAAACAGGGTCCAGGAAAAGTGTCCTAAATTCTAGCTCAAAACTGTTCCATTATCGCGAAGGGCGCCCATCTCTGTTCGCCCGATAACCACGCCCCAGTTCCGCCTTCGACACGCCTTCGATACGCCCCCGTCAACTTTGTCCGCATCCGCGACGGAGTGCAGTTGAAAGCGTCCAAAGTTCGGCTTTCGATTATACCGCTTTTATTTGTTTTTGTGAGAAGAACGCCCATCTCCCGGTTTAGGTCGGAACTTGGGCGTTATTCTCGTTCGATTATAAGCTGGATAGTCTTACAAAGTGATGTATAGACCCATTTTCAAAGCACACAGACGTACAAAGTGACGTGGAGACATATTTTCAAAGCACATAGACTTACAAAGTGACGTGGAGACTTACAAAGTGACGTGGAGACACATTTTCAAAGCACAGAGACTTACAAATTGACGGTGAGACATATTTTCAAAGCACAGAGACTTACAAAGTGACCCAGAGACCTTTTTTCAAAGCACACAGACTTACAAAGTGACGTGGAGACACGTCAAAGCACATAGACTTACAAAGTGACGTGGAGACACATTTTCAAACCACATAAACTTACAAAGTGACGTGGAGACACATTTTCAAAGCACAGAGACTTACAAATTGACGGGTGAGACATATTTTCAAAGCACAGAGACTTACAAAGTGACGTGGAGACACATTTTCAAAGCACATAGACTTACAAAGTGACGTGGAGATACATTTTCAAAGCACACAGACTTACAAAATGACGTGGAGACACATTTTCAAAGCACATAGACTTACAAACAGACGTGGAGATACGTCAAAGCACATAGACTTACAAAGTGATGGATAGACACATTTTCAAAGCACATAGAGGGGCAAAATGGAAAGATCGTCCAAGTACGAATTAGGGCGTTCTTACGATAACGTCCAAAATAGACCTGTATAATGGAAAAATAGTGTGGGCGTTTTTCGATAATCGATTATCCCTGTAAGAAAACAATCAAATGACGAGCGCATAAGCGTGACTAAATTGGGCGCCCTAACACGGGCGATTATTGCAGGTGCAAACGACCAAATCACGTGGTGTGTAAAATAATGTACATAGGTGTATCGCAAGTACAGTACATGTTGTTCAGGGCCATCCAGGTACGGAAATATATGACGAAACGCATATATGTGTCAACTACAGACATATCATGGTGCTCCACCCATACATTCATCATATGTGCCCATCTGAATGTGCGGATCTGCATGCACTGTACACCTACTGAACATGCAGTAAATGTATATTGTGTATATGTGAAAAGGGTCGGGTGGGGTGCGTCATACTCATCTATAGAAGCCACGTTTCACACTCCTGCAGGCATGTGCACGTCAAAGACGTCTATGCTTACGAGGGCGTCCACGTGCTGATAGGGGCCATATATGGAATGGTCATCCATATATGGAGCTGTGCGTGAAACGACGTCCCTCACGCAAGGTCGTCTATATAAGGCAACTTCTTTTCCAACCGTGGAAAAATGGCACAACGAAGGGAACCCAACTTCGGGCAGGAGGAGAGCTGATGCTGGTGCGGCTGTTGTGTAAGGCACCGGCACAGGCTCTTCATTCAGCACCATCACCTGCCCCCAGGCTGCAGGCCATGCGAGCCTGGTCCCGCATCCGGGAAAGGTTAGAGAGGTAAGGTTATTGGCCCAACCCCCCTCCCCTCCTGTACCTACACATAATACAGCTCCGTCATCAATGTACCAGCAGTAACTGGAGTGTCCATGCAAGGATCATGAGTAATATAGGAACATGCACAATCACTAATAATCTGTATGTTATTGAAACGACCACCATTCCCACATCCCTACAAGAATGTATTTCGTTAGGTTAGGTATGTGACATTTGCTATTAGTGTTATGTGACAATTTCGTTAGTTATTGTGAAGGCCACATTTTCCAACCCCTCTTTGGAGCCTCCGAATGTGAAGCATGAGACCACTGAAACCTATACCATACTTTATAACATGGTCATGATAACACATATAAAGTAGTTTAACAAGCATACATTATAATGTATACAAACGGTACTGTCTGGCCTCATGGCCACCTCTCTGGCATCATCTGCATAGGAACCAACTCGGGTGGCTGCTGTGGGTGCTTCACCACCCCACCCCCAATATCAAATATGTATGGAGGGAGGGGTCATCTCCACTGGGGGTTCCACCCCCCAAAATGGAAAAAAGGTGGCTCCTATGATTCACTCCCCAATGGAGGTGCCCCCCCCCCCAACACTGTAGACCCTCTCTCTCTGGTATGTGAATAGCAAATGAATGTGTGCAGAGGACAAAAAGGACCAACACCCCTGGACCCCTGCTCTCCAAACTTATATCTTACAGACGCTTTGGAGTCCACCGGGACCTCGAGTCCTCCGGAGGCGGTCCCGCGGGTGAGGCGGGAGAGGCCCGACCTCATCCGGGCGGTGCGAAGGCACCTCAGGGCTCGCCGTAAGTATTCAAAAACAGGACACCTGTACAGATTACTACATACATTTCATGAATAAAGCAAATGTGTTGTACAATATCACTTCCCATGTGCCTAATAGCCACCTAGTAATACCAATCTGTCCCAGATCAAGGATGCAGGTTGCAGGGGTTCTCCCATGAGCGTGCCTGCAACGTCCGATCCATCCCCCCGAGATGAATGAGATGATATGCCACACTTTACTATTCCCCTTATTGTGGTGGCTGATTACTGTGTCCTGGTACAGCTGCCTGAGGCCCTACTTGTACTGCATGTTATGGCCTAAATCACATAAAAGAATTGTGCTCAACACCCTTCCCACTGCCCCCCCCCCCCCCAATAGCTCCTACAACAACTGCCCATCAACCCCTCGTTGCATCTCACAATGCAAACATGCTGGTCAGCAATGAATTTGGTATGGCAACATGTCCTGCGTGGTGTGTGTCAGAGGAGGGTCCAGGGTTCTGTTTCATGTCATCTGATGCAGCTCATTCCCCATGGGCATAGGCTACGCCTTACCACACCCTGCCCCATCCCCTGCCTCACGCCACCCAGCTACTGCACTATGCAAGCCATGGTGTATGCACTGATCTCCAATCACACTCCTTTTTACATACACAGGGCTCCACCAGCAGGAAGCTGAGCGGCAGGATGAGGAGGGCCACCACCTTCCAGGAGGAGGAGGAGGAGGAGGAGGAGCAGGAGGAGGAGCAGGAGCAAGGAGGAGCAGGAGGACATGGATGAGGAGGAGGAGGAGCAGCAGCCAGGCCAGGAGGCGGCCCACCAGGAGGAGGAGGAGGAGGACTCGGACTCGGAGGAGGGAGTCCTCATCATAGATGAGGACAATCATGAGGGCCCCTCCCCACCTGCAGCTCCGTGTGAGGCCTCTCCCTCCCCTCAGGCAGCGCCATCGCTGGGCCACCTCCATCCCCTGGGCCAGCGTCCGTGTCCCTGGCCCACCTCCATCCCCTGGGCCAGCGTCCGTGTCCCCTGGCCCACCTCCATCCCCTGGGCCAGCGTCCGTGTCCCCTGGCCCACCTCCATCCCCTGGGCCCGCTTCCGTGTCCCCTGGGCCACCTCCAGCCTTTGGGCAGCTACTGTGGTCCGCCTCCTGCCAGCAGCTGGTAGATGGCCAGCAGCAGCTTCTAGTTGGCCAGCACCCGCTGCTGCAGGAGGTGAGAGGCCCTACGGCAGGGCCATGAGCAGCTCCAGGGCCCACTAAGGGTACTGCTGGGGCTGCTTCATTGCCCTGCTACAGAGGGCCTTGCTCAGAGGCCGTGGCGCCCTTAACTGAAATAGGGGGGGGGGACTGTTGGGGGTGTGGGGAGTGGGTGGGGGAGGGAATTGTTGGGGTTGTTGTGTGTGGGGGGAAGGACATGTTGGGGTTCTGTGGGGGGTGGGGAGGGAAATGTTGGGGTTGTGTGTGTGGGGGGAGGGAATGTTGGGGGTTTTTGGGGGGTGGGGAGGAGGGAATTGTTGGGGGTTCTGTGTGGGGTGGGGGAGGGAATTGTGTTGGGGTTGTGATGTGGGGGGAGGGAAATGTTGGGGGTTCTGTGGGGGGGTGGGGAGGGATTGTTGGGGTTGTGTGGGGAGTTGTGGGGGGGAGGAGGGCATTGTTGGGGCTTATTTGTAGGGGTGGGGGTGGGGGGAAATAAATGTTTGTTACAATATAACTATCAGTGTGTGTGTGTGTGTTTGTCTCCCTTGTGCATTACATATCACCAAATGGTGCTGTTGAGTTTGAGAGGAAGGAGGCAGCAATATGCATAGCATTACATGTGCTGTGGTGAATGAGAAGGTGATGTATGTCTGAGAATGTTGGCCAGACAGAACGCCACCTGTTCATTCCAACCTGCATGCCCATATGTGCAGGGGGGTTGGCCCAGGGAGGCTGATTGGATATTTGTGTTCATTAATAAAAATGGGCAGCCAGCATCTCTCTCGCCCTCCCTCCACCCCTCCACCATACCTGACCCACAATACAGAGTGCCATCAATAAGAGAGTAATAGTGTACCACGACGTGTGATCTACTAGGTACACACTTCCACATAACTCCAGGTACCACATACACAGTGTTTGCTGTCTGATGGACACATATCCTTACCCACAATCATCCACATTGGTGGGGGGGGGGGGGGGGGGGGCCAAGAAGGACCTACAAAACAGCTGGCTCATATTTTCACATTGAATACATCAGCTATGGTATATAATGCTGAGGAGCAAAAGGGAAACAATGGGAAAACCCAATAGATGGATGGTTACTTCATCACAGTTGCAATGTAATACTTGTGTTAGGGAAGGGCACAAATAAAAATGGTGCTCATTATTTGCAGGTGTGATCACACTTTCTCCAGTAGTCAATCAAGGTGTGTTACATTCAAGTATTCTGGGTTTGTGTCAAACTTTGTCCCTGAAGTGACTTGCCTTAGGTGGGATTTGAACCAGCAACCTTATGATTATAAGGCTGGTGCTCTAACCACTAGACCACAGCAGCCACCAGGCTTTAGCCACCACCAGTTATTTTGGGTTGGTACCTGTGACACACCCCCCGCTCCCTCACCACCACGTAGCCACCTCGATCATTTTGTCCAGGCTACCGATTAAAAACAATGTAATGTGCATGTTCCCTACCCTACTACGCTATGGAGCAATTTAGGAAGGTGGTTCCATAATGTGCTATACACATCCATTGCATTAATCATTCTCCCCTCTCCCGCCTATGGACCTTGAGAATGGGTGGCCACTTGATAAATGGGGGACTGGGTACACATCATAAACAAGGAAGATGAGAAACTACCGGAACCAATACAGCACCTCCAACAGCTGGCCCACACCACTGAGAACCTCTCCAACCCCACAGTACAGTGCACAGGAACCTGGTGAAACGAGAGCTACCTACATCTGACTCCAGACTACATACTACAGTGAATGCACACTCCTTGACTATGAGCACAACGAGAAGAGGTGGCAGACAAATGAGAGCTTACCATGAACGTCTGTTTCAAGACTGTGTAGTGCGCCTTTTATGTTCTGGAACATTAGCTGCACATCTCCCTGATTGAAATGACCCTCACCGAGGGGTGCTTGATTTGGGCCGACTGTACTAAATTCTTGGCCCCCCACACACTGCCTGCTACAACCAGGCAGAGAGAATGGGAGAAAGGAAGGGAGCATCAGGGGATGTGGAAGACAGGAACACGGAAGGCGTGGTGGCTGAGGGCCAACAATAATTCCGCCCCCCCCCTAAATACACAGGTGTACCCAAGCATACTTAGCTAAACATACCTTCATATAAGTGAGGGAAAACCCTGTAATGATTATTACGAACAACGGGCAAGGTCTAAGTGCAGGAAATGGCAGTGATATGGCAATGAAAAAGGGAAGGCAGGTGGAGACCCCATACTTATCTACTCATAATCGAAACCAGTGTTCCTATCGCTATCTGAGCTGGGCACCTTTAGGAATTATGTGTATAATTGAAAAAGTAGCGCCCAAATCAGAAACGCCTATTCCCCCGTCTCAATGGGCTTTCTTGGCGCCTATATAAACGCCCACTCCGTATTTTCGAAAACCTCATTGGTACATGCCACCACGCATGCCGCCGACCCGGAAGGGTAATTTTCTCGAGGCAGAGGTGGAGCTCCTGGTGCAGAAATTGTACAGCGGCACCGGAGTCTGTTTGCTCCTACAGGGCAGAGGCTGGCAGCAACCAGTAAAGCAGCGGAATGGGAGGCAGTACGGACAGCCTGAATGCTATCTTCCATGCTGGGAGAGACGTGGAGGACTGCAAGAGGAATGGCGGAAGCTGAGGAGGGATGTTCGCAGGAAGGGGGGGCCAATCCCCCAGGCAATGACACTGCCAACCTTACACCCATGGAGCTGATGGTGTACTCCCTCCTACCCAGGAGCATCCACGGGATGGCTCCCTGGACACCTCGGGCCGGCTGAGGACTCAGGTAGGTGTTTCATTATGCAGTTGGGGTATCTGTGTGCTGCACTACACTTGTGTTGGGGTCAGGGGGAGGGGGGGGTGAGGAGTGGGGGCAGGAGGAGGGAGGTAGGTGGTGGTGGTGTGGTGTGTGGTGGGGGGTGGGGGGGGAAGTATCTCTGGCTGTCTTTATGTATATTAACAGGCCACCTTTATGATGCTGTTGTGACCGGTAACCCCTACTCCCTAGCTCTCTCCCTTACTCCCTATCCCAACCGTGTCATTGTTTCCTCTTACCTGTCCTGTGTGCCATATTTATTGAATTAATTGTAACTCTATTTGTAGTGGTAGTGGTGTGTGTTATAGGAGCAGCAGACAGGGTGGACAGGTGGTGCTGTGTGTGTGTGAGCACCCCAATAATGAGGAAAGATCATGTAGCTGTGCGGGGAGGGTTGTCACTGGCTTAGCACCCCCAATACTACTTTCCAGTTGGCTCCTATGGGTGGTGTAGGTTACTACTGTGGCAGAACTTGGGGGCCGTCCCTTCCCTACTACTCCGCTATTTTCCCATTACCAACACCTGTGCCTAGTTTGCCTCCTGTGGACCTCTGTGCTCTACTGATGGTGGGCCCATGCATTCAACTGAAGGACCTGTAATGGGGGTCTAAAGCAGTTCTATGCAGTTTAGCAAGTCAGTAGTAAACAACACATGCTGCAATGTTGTTCATTAACATTTATACAACTAACAGCTTGAGCACAACGTTGTGAGTGGTGTCCTTCTCTGGCTGCTCATCCACCACCTCTACCCAGCTGCCTGCTGGCTCTCTCTTTCGTACCGTGTCAATTCCATTCCTCCTCACCATCTCTTTGCTGGGTCATCAGGTGGGGGACATACCAATGTATATGAATGCTGAAAGACAAAAGTGGTTTTTGCACCAACACTAGTCCTCACTCTTGTGCTATACCAGGTGAAGACGGAGGAGGCCGGCCCTAGTGGCCTGCAAGGCCAACGCCCTACACCATCCGTCCAGCCTCAACCTCCACAGCCTTCAGCACCAGCAGTCCAGGCCTCACCCCTGCACCAGCTATGCATCCTCTGCGTCCAC